>NW_005361873.1:3531568-3580555 GCF_000412655.1 Myotis brandtii | reverse complement strand
TGATCTACAATAATAATCTGCTTTGTGTTGATATTTACTGCTGTGTTGCTGACAATTACCTGAAAGAGAAGTTGGGGTGCTTCACTGGGCTGGAAAAAGTTTAGCTAAATCAGAAAGCAGATCTAATTAAGCAAGTTTATTCTATATATATAAAAGGCTAAGTTGACACGCACATGCACAATACATATAAAGCTCTCTCTGGTGCCAATCACATGCTTGTGTTTCAATCTGTCATTGTTGATCGCGACTTTGGTTGACACTTCTATTATAGAGAAAGGGCGAATAGTGATATTACAATATTTCTTCTAATTATTTTCCTTTCTATGTGCACGAATCCATGCACTGGGCCACTAGTGTTAGATAAGAAGCCATGGTCTTGGAGTCTAGATGGGGAGAGAAGACCCACACACAAATAATCATGCTGTCAGCTCAGAGAAGCTCAGATGCATTCTTATACCCACCAGGAGAGACTGAGGAGGCTTCCTGAAGAGAGTGTCTGTTGAGTTTATTTACTCAGTTTAATGGCCCCAAATTAGTTTAGGTTAGAGACTAGGAATTTGTTTCTTATTCTTCTGTTGATGTGATTCAGGTCTGGGAAGACAGTGGCATCATTATGGTAGGGCTTTCTAATTCAGAAGTTCCTGTCCTCCTGCAGAGAGCTCTCAGGGACTCCCCTCTCTGCCCTTGTATGGTTGTGGTCCCCCACCCCCAGTTGTAAGGAAGTGATACTAATCTCTAACTAATCTAGCTAAAGACTCAAATGAGAAGTGATTTTCTAATTTGGCTTTTTTTTCCCCCCTAAATTGTTTTCTGTCCTCCCAGTTCCCAGTTTTACTATACTAAAGATGTACAAGTGTTCAATACAGTGAGAACTTCATGTAGACCTGAAACTTTTAGTAAAACCATAGTGATTGTAGGAATCAAATTCTCACAGGGCTGTGACTGGATCTAGGTTTTACCTGTGATCTGAGATTAGGTGTCATTGTGGTTTTCCCCAAAGTGACTTTTCATTTTTCCAATTGTTTAGAGAGGAACATTAAGAATCTAGAGTGGAAATGTCCCACTGCTCCACAGCTAGTCTTTGAATGTTGTAAAGACTTTATAATCCCTACTTGCTCTTCAGGGAATCTGTAGCCGGCTTTATGTTGGATTGTATACAAACCAAGACTGATCTACCGAGGTGCAGATGTTTAGCGTGCTTGGGTGGGGTTATTTCCTTCTCATCATGTGCATGTTTCCCTATTCTCCTGGAATTTGCTCTCTAGAGCAGTGATGGCCAACTTTTGAGCTCGGCGTGTCAGCATTTTAAAAAACCCTAACTTAACTCTGGTGCCGTGTCACATATAGAAATTTTTTGATATTTGCAACCATAGTAAAACAAAGACTTATATTTTTGATATTTATTTTATATATTTAAAAGCCATTTAACAAAGAAAAATCAACCAAAAAAATGAGTTCACGTGTCACCTCTGACACGCGTGTCATAGGTTCACCATCACTGCTCTAGAGGGAAACATTTAGATGAGCATTTTCCTGAAGAATTAGAAGACACTTAACAGTTGTACCTTTAACCTCATTAGAAGACATTTAACAGGTGTACCTCCCTGCTTTGGCAGGAAGTATGGCCAGGCAGCCACAGCCAGGGTACCTGTGAAAGGGTCTGTTTTCCAGCTGCTGGGGATTCAATGATATAGAGGAACCCTACCTCTAAGTTTGCCCTCATAATCTTCTCATTCCTGCTTGAAAATGCAGTGGGGAAGCAAGGTATTACAGGGGAGATTTCTAAGATCTTGATGGCAAGAACTTGTAACAGCTTAGCGGTCCAACGCGTTCATGTTAGTGGGCAAGTCACTTTGGCTCTCTGAGGCTTAGTTTCCTCATGGGTTATGTTGGAACCAGAGAATTTTGAGTGAATCAAATGAAGCTGGTTCACTTGAAAGTACATATTTCTAAGGAGTGCTTTATATACAGCTTCATGCCTGAAACAAAACCAAGGTCGCCTTGCTGTGGAGCTGGCAACTTGAGGTTACTGCGTTGACCCCTACCATTTAAAGTGAGCCATTACTTGGTATCACCAAAAATACAGGGAGCCAGGTTTTTGTTATCTCTCTTCATTGGTACTTTGCTTGACTTGTATCAACACTGAATTTAGGTCATTTAGAAAATTTCCAGAGTCAGCAGGTAGTGTTTCCCTATTGAGCTGTTTTATAAGGTACAGCTTGGCGTGTCTGTCAAACCACAGGCATTTTTTGTCCCGTCAGATCAGAAATAAGTAATATCATGCTTCGTTTGACTCAAGCCTAGTGTGTTTAAAATGGAAAAAAAAAATGTGTATGAACCTGAAAAGCTGCACTCTGTATTATGGAGATAGGCCCACGAGATATCTGTACTACTACGTAATGCCAAAAAGAAAAGAAATCCTCCAGCTAAATAGATCAGAGAGCATGGAATATGCAGATCAGATGTAATTATTTGAGTTTCGGTGATGGGCATTATCATTGTGGTCTCCTTGTTTATGAGGCCAGTGGTTCTCCTTGCTCTACTTGTTCTATTAAATAAGCAAACTGTTATTGACTGCTCATCATTATAAGTTTGATAGTTCATTAAAGATCAAATAATGCTATGTTATAAAGAAGAACTGAGGCTTGTTGAGCATTCCCTAAAATTTTCCAGGGATATATTAAATTCCTATAGAGAATATTGAAAATTATTTTGCTTAATTAATCTTGAGATTTTTATTGGCAGTTGTCCTTTAATGTGCAAACATAGGCATAGATCAGCTATTTCTGTATCCTACCTCAGTATACCTCACCTTAAGTCATTTTGATGACTGAGGATAAGGATATAGACAAATAAAGTTAAAATGTAGATAGCTATGTGGAGAAATCTTCTTGAGAGAACAAATACTTCATAAAACAGGAACCTTCTTTTCATTGACTGGTAAACAGAAACTCAAATCAGTTTTCATTTCCTTCATTTCAAGTCAGTTCACTGTAGTCTTCTGAAATTAGTTATGCACTTAATTAGTTTTTTTTTATGTGAACTAGCTTTCTCCAGTTTTTCTTCTGCTCTGGAAGTTGCTGATCATTAGAATTAAATCTCGCTTCTGTGTTTTTCAGATCTTCACTTGACTCATAGTCAGACATACATTTTATGGTACAACCACGTGCACACAGAAAACAATGTTTTGCAAAACAATACTTACCCTTACTACAAGTAGCACACTCTGTTTGCTGCTTTATTTTATAATTTCATTTATTTTAAACATTTTTGGTAGAAAATTGCTTTTGTGGGCCCCTAATGGGTTACTGAAAACTGTCTTTTGTTAGACTTGGAAAGAGGGTGCAGAGTATCCCCAGGTGATGTTGAGGGCTGCCATCCCTTCTTCTCCTTTCCTCATACTTATGCTGCCTCCCCCTTAGGCATGTCTGTCATCCACACATTTCCTCCCCTAATAGAAAGGAAATTTTAGGGTAAAAACACAAAACAAAAAAAACCTCACCACTGTGTTGGTTACCACCAGAGTATAAAGACATCCTCTTGTGGCAGCAATGCACTGTCCCAGTAGAGGGCTCTTCATGTTTGGGCTGACCAAAGCTTCTGAGTTTGGCTTATTAAACTGCTTGAATCCTGAAAACCACGAGGTAGGTCAACCACTGTATTTTTCCAAGACTTTTGTGTAAGCATTTCCTCTCCAAACTCCAACACCCCCAAACCTGAATTCAAATTGTATAGCTTAGGAAAGATAGAGGCTTGTTAACTAAACCTGTTCATGAATATGGAGCCCCAGCAGCAAATAGAAAATCCTCTTGGGTGAGGCTATTTCTTTACCCCACTTCCTCAACCTTGAAAGCAAGCATATAAAGAAGAAGAAGAAAAAAAATTCACCCATAAACCCATCATTCGGAGATGATCACTGTTCATATCTTGGTATGGGTCCTTTTTACTGTCTATTTTTATATAGTTTTGATTAGTTTATAAACAACTTGGGTCCTTTTTTATCGTGTAATATTTAAAAGGAAACATTTTATTATGTGGTTTAAAATGTCCTAAACTGCATTAGTAATGGCTGAATAGTACCATATCCAGTTGTGTTGTCTTTCATTAACCTAACCAATCTACTTATGAGAGTGCTTTATAGTTTTTCCACTGTTGTAAAGGGCGCATTGCACATCTTTGTACATGAAATGCTTTTCTGGATTTTGAATATTTCCTTAGGATAAATTCTCATAAGTGGAATCCCTGGGTAGAAGGTAGTTGGAGCATATTATCAGATTCCCCCAGCGGAGTCTGAGAGCACCAGTTTTCCTATCCCCCAGTGTCTGGGGTTTTGAAAGCCTTGTTGTGATGGAGGCATGGACACTGGGCTCTCTAGACAAACCAGAGACTTCGTGAACCACACATAAGGCAGACCTTGGGGTATCCTTAAAGTTCCCTTTGCCCTTGAATAGACATGATGCAGTCATTAATGGGGGAAGAATGTTCTCTGAAGAAAACCCTGGTGTGAGATATTTATTTTTTTAGGGGATGGGTGTGGTGGAATTTAAATAATCATTTCAATCTCACTTTTAGTTTTATTGGTTTCGACTCTGTGTTCCAATTTGGCTCATTATAAGTAAAATACTTACGAATTTATTTTTGTATTTTTAGAAACAGAAAATTTGATGTTAAACACACCGAGGTTCACCTAAATAATCATTTTTTTTGTATTTTTATGCACATTTAACAGATAACTTCCTAGCTCTCCTTCTCCAATTTTGATATACTTTATTAAATTGGCCTTTCTGCATCCTTGGAAATTTTAATTTCCAACTGTGATTTAATTTACATATTAAATATTTAGTCATGGTGTTGAGATTGGGCAGAAGTTCCTGATGAATTTGGCTTTTCTTTCCTTGACATAGATTATTCTTCATTCTATGCACAAATACCAACCACGCGTCCACGTCATCCGTAAAGACTGTGGAGATGACCTTTCTCCCATCAAGCCTGTGCCTTCTGGGGAGGGAGTGAAAGCCTTCTCCTTTCCCGAAACTGTCTTCACCACCGTCACGGCCTATCAGAATCAGCAGGTATTGTTCTAAGAATTGGTATCTTTCTAGGCTTTCATTTCAGTTGTAAATAGAAAGCTAGCTATCCTTTTACTGTATCTAAACATTATGAATTGCCAGAAAGCATTTGTCGTAGATGATGTTCAGGGTATATTTATCGTAGTAAAAATTATTTATTCATGATTCCTCAAGTAAGACTAGTCTACTGAGGATTTTTTTCAGACAAGAATGTGTCTCAAGACTGACAGTGTAGGCTTACTTTCCATTTTGAGATATTGAATCATGATGTCATAGTAAACTTAGAAAGTGTGTGTATTGTCTAGGAAATAGACATGTGGAATATGAAAAGTGAATTGTATCATAGAGCATGGGATTTGGTAGTTCACCTTATTTTAAAACTGCAACCTATGTATAATGAGAAATATTTCAGAAGCATTTATCCTTTTTAGTTATTTGGGGATATTTACAAAAAGGGCGGTTTCTTTCAAGATGCACTTTAATTGTGATAGAAGGTGATGCATATGTTTATAGTCTGAGAGATCAGCAATTGTGGAGTAGTCCTTTCCTAAATTTGGGAATAAATTGATAAATGAAATATTTCTTGTCTGTTTGGGTAAGCATACATGTATTTTTAAGGCTGTATTAAGTAGGTGGAGAATTCAATCAAGCCAATTATTTAATCCATGCAGTTCTGGTCAGTTTTTATAAGAAATAGGGATGTAGTTGAGGCTAATGTGGTGTGTGGTACATTTTTAAAAAGAATGTCAGTTGTCAGCAGAACTATTTTAGATCTCCGTTTCTCTTTCAATTTCTATACATCTCAGTTAAAAGTTTAAGGCTTTATAATCTCTCTGTTGTGGTTTCTGTTGTTTTAAAGCTTCTGAGGAGATGTGGATCCGTCCTGTGTGACCCCCTTTAAGTCTGAGAGGCTCATCCACTCTCATCCCTGTGCAGGCACCAGTCCCACTGCGGAGGGTCCCCTGCCCTCTCACACTCACATTGTCAGGCCTTTCTGCAGGCTCTTCGGAAGCAACAGGAAATTAACCCTTGGAAGGGCAAGAGACAATTAGGAAGATATTCTTAAAATATGTTAGGTGCAGAAAATGAATATTTTAAAGGAAAAAAATATAATGCATGTGGAGAGAAGAGCAGAGTCATTTAGTACCCAACTCCATTTCATTTTCTTTCTCTGTCACTGTCTCTTTCTCAAACACACAAAAATTAACTGAGTTAAATGTTGTTGTTGTTTTGTTTGTTTGTTTTCTCCCAGCCTCTGTGATACAATAAATGAGATACAGTGAGCTCTTGGTACATGTTGGTGACTAACACCACTTAACAAATGCTGACAAATTGATTAAGAGAGTAGAAAAATTAAAAGAAGGGAAATAGATAATGATAAAATACAATCATGTTTATTTTTAAACTTCCTAGCTGCTATTTTGAAGAACTTATGGAAAATTGGTAAGCAACCTAGCCTGGTGGTTAACAGCTTGGGCTCTAAAGTCTGGGGTCCCAGCCAGTTCTACCACCAAGAAACCTTATGATCACAGGATACTTAAGCCTCAGTTTAAAAGAAAACATAAAATTGGGATAATAACTGCATATGAGTTGCTATGGGAATTAAACATAATAATATGCATAAAACTCAGTACAGCATACATGGTATGCACTCAATAGATGTGATGTCAGTAATAAAAATGATGATAATGTTAATTGTGCTATAGATCTTTGTTTAGACATGGTACCATTATATAAATCTCTACTCTTTTTAAAAAATACTGTTTTAAATGTATATTTAAATTATTTAATGTTTTTAAAACATTATTTAATGAACACAGAATTGAGCTATAATGAATTATAAAGAATTCCTTCAATGAGAGAGTGGCAGACACAATAAATTAATTAGCAAACCCTTACATTATGTAATTTATAATGTAGTTTTATCGACATACTAAAAGCCTATCATATGGAACTCATATGTCTCAGGTGTTACATGGCTGATTGGAGGATGGCTGAGAGAACACACAGGACTATATAGGGACATTGAAGGTGACTTTCCAAAGATGCCTTTCTTTGCCTTAGTGTTATCCAACAGTGTTTATTTGTCTTCAACCAAAATGGTACAGTCAGAAGTATGTTCATCAACTTTGTAGATTCTGCTAAACCAAGGAACAGAGGAAACAAAGCATGATGTGCTTCTTAGAAAGTAGGCTGTAAATTCCTCTGGGTAAAGTGGAGATCTGGAAAGAAATAGATGAGATGCCGTTTACTAGTGTTAATTGCAAGATGATATAACAAAAAAAAATTTTTAATGGAGATGATTAGACTATTTGTAAATATACCGCCCCCCCCCCAAATCTTGGGGTCTGAGTGGGAAAAAAGCTGGTTATGAGTCAACAAGTTAGAACTGTAGTTAAAATTAAAACATCATTTATTTCTACTACATACATAAGACGTAATCCCATTAGAACCTTCAAATAGTGGTTACTGCTGGTTAAGTACTCTGGTGAGTTCAGGACTCCATAGATAAAAGAGGAACAAGTAAGATTTTCAGATGAGAGTCATAAAGATGGTTCAAGGAGAGACAGAAAAATAGGCAGAAAAGTTAATGGAATGTATATTACCTAACTCTGAAGGAGAGAAGAATATGCAGGAGCTTAACAACATTCAGGCATAATGGCTGTTAAATTGAAGTTGGAGATGAGCTGTTTCCCATCACTACCCTTGTAAGAGAAGCAGGACTCAACTATATCACAGAGTTAAAGGGAAGAACTTTAGTTCAGAGAGATGGGAAAACAAAGGGCAAGTTATCTCCTTTTCTAGGCATATTAACAGCAAAACAAACTTTATTCACAGCACTTGAATTAGGGGTGGGGAATGCTTTTTCATAGCAGATAAACATTTGGATGATTTCTGAAATTTTCTTCTAGCTTTGCTGCTAAAATAATAAAATACATGGGAAAGGAGAGAGGAACACAATAGAATCATCTGACATTTAATTTTGGAATTACTTGTAGTTCTTCCCTCATTTCCATTTTTAATAACCTTACTTGGCATTTATAATAAGATTCAATGTGATTTTTTTCTTCACTCTGCAGATTACTCGCTTGAAGATAGATAGGAATCCATTTGCCAAAGGCTTCCGAGACTCTGGGCGTAACAGGTAAGTCTTAGTGAAGAACATTCTGGCTGTGGTAAATATATTTGATTGTTTTCATTGTTACCTTTCCATTACAAAGTAAATAGTTAAACTTACTGACATGGTTAGGAAACCATTTCTGATGAGGGTTTAAGTATGTTAATACTATTGGGCCTTGTTTATAACTTATTTTTGGGGTGTAGTGTTGTGACCTGCCCATTCTTAAGGTGAACTTTGATGTGTGATGCCGGGGTGAAAATGGAAGTTCTCAGCGTGTATAGCACATGTTCCCCTGAAGGGGCCTTAAGGAAGGCTGCTCTTACAGGCCCAGGGGCTTCCATATCCAAGTCTGTATCCTCTCTGCATCTGCTCTTGGTTTAAAATTTGCTTAGTGATGTCACAACTATCTATTGATTCTGTCTTAGGAATATGGCAGGTCTCTTGTTCCCTCAGATTTCCAACTTGTATATGAAACTACTCCCCATTGCCAAGAGAGCTGATGTTCTTTAGTTTCCAAATTTGTCTTGGCTCTGCTGACAGCCACACACTTGTTTATTTTTTCTGTGTCGTGTTTTATGGTGTTTGTACTAAGTGGGAGAGCTACAATAATGAATTCCACTCTATTACTTTTATCAAAAAGCAGATCACCCTAGTCTGTGTGCCAAGAGCTTTTGAATTTATTGATATGATTTTATTCCAGTACAGTTCAGTGCAACGTTTTCTAAAATAACTGTTGATAGTAGTAGAGAGTAATAACAGACTAACGTTCTCCAGATGCCTTTTCAGGGTAAGGCTTTGAGTTAAATGTTTTTAGAAGCATTTTGTTTTTAAAAAGGTATTTGAGAAATTTTTATTACTTTACTCCAGAAATTATTCTACTACTCTTTGAAAACGGTATTGATAGGTTGTGTCTATATGAAGTCAAAATCCCCAATTATCTTATTTTAGGGACAATGTCATTTAAAATTGTAGAAAGAAAACACTCAGGTAGTAGCCCAGATTTTTAGTTCTTTCAGCTGATTAATTGGGCAAGGCAGGTGTAAAGACCTTTTCTCAGAATACACTCAAGTGCTTGCAGAGACTTGATTTCATCTTTCAATGCAATGGCGTTGTTTAAGCACCATGCAATGTGAGGACTAAAAGGCAACTAAAATACTACTTGTAGAGTAGCCTTTAACTTGGTGCAGGTAGATCAAGAAGACTAATAATAGGGCTTCCCTCTGCAATTCTTCACTGTGTGGGAAGATTTGCATGTGTTCCTACGCTACGATATGGCTGTATTGAAATTATTCTGTGTTTTTAGATGTGTTTCAATGTGGAGAAAAACTTTGCTTGGCTTTTGTTATGTTACATTGGCTCCTGGTGAACTTTGCTTTTCAGAGGAGTTCCTGAAAGTTGAATAGTTTAGAAAGGGAGATGGCTACTGGCGAGGTGACTGAAGGGAGCCTCTGGGAGACTCCTCTTCTAATTTGACAAATACTTTGGTGGAATCTTCTTGTGGTTTTGGTTAGAGCTGAATAGCATTTATCCAGTTAAGAGTCTTGCATATATTTCAGTTTTGTAATTAATTTTTTTAAAAGCAGAGAATACATTTATTAAAATTCACTGAAACTTCAGGAGGGCAGCACTGAGGAATGGAGGAACCGTGTCCACATTTTCCAGTAGACAGGCTCTAAGCAAGACCTCACTGCTGTGACCCTGGGGGATCACACTGCTTCCACACTGTTGGTTCATTTTCGAAGCAGTAAATTTAAAAATATTTTCAAAGGCATAGTTTGGGTAGATAATAATAGTGAATAAACCTACAAGTAGAAGTGAGATGATAGGCTGCATATGATAAGTTTTCAGAAAGATTTCTATAAACATCAGCATAATGCAAAGGCATCTGGTTGGTTTTTTTGTTTGTTTTTTAATTTGGCCAGTGAAAAAAATCAGTGGCTTTGGTGAAAGTCAGCTACGAAGTCTATTGTTTGGTGAGGTAAAAATGCTAGGTTTAAGATGGATACTTTCCTTTCCTTTGGCGGTTTCAGGAGTATAGAGGCATGGTATCCATGGTGCTTACTACTATTTCTTTCTTGACTTTAAAACTTTTAGAGTTTTTAATGGATCTACATAAAATAATGAATTATGTGTTAACACTTTTTAAATTTTCTAAAACTTTAAAAATTTTATTTTGCTTCAAATGTTTAAACAATAATTTAGTATAGGGCAAACATGTTGAGCCTATACATAGCTTTCTTGGTCGTGAAATGAATAGTTTCACTTTTCTTCTCAGTAAAATTATTTCTTCTGCTTCTCATACTTAAGCTCTTCATTGCTCATTTTGGAATGTTAAATATCTATAAACCAATATTCCCCATTTAAAAATATTTGATTTTAATATTTTCCATTGATACATGCAAAAGGCACTTATCTGGAGAAGAGAGAATTTGATCAGCTTTAAAGCTTTCTAATTTATGTAATATTTTCCTTTAAAAAAAAAAAGAACCTGAATTATATTTAAAACTTGGAGGGTACATTGGTGTGGAGGGCTTTAGGGAAGAGTGATATTATATATATATTAGAGAAGAAAGCCCATGAAAAAAAGTTCAATATATTTCTTTACTATCCCTGGTTCTGTTGCTCTTGTTATTAATTTTAATGCAAATTCTATTTTTATTTTCCCCTATATATGAAAGAAACAAATTAAGCAAGATAAGAAATAAACATGGACTTGTGATTTTTTAAACTTTATAAAACAATTTGCTTTAATTAAAAATTATCCCTTCCTGGCTATTTACGGTTGTACAGCCTATTTTATAGGAATCAGTAGCTTCAGCCCTTAAAAGCTCTCCTGCAAGACATTTGCTACGTGAAAGAGAATTTATGTGCTGAGAATAGTTTCATTCTTCAGTTAGGCCTTAGGTTTGACCCTATAAAATTTTTTACTCAGGAAGGTACAAAAATTTCTTCTCTTTAAATACTTCAGGAAAAACATAACCATTTTACTAAATAAACTTGGCCATTTGATAGCATAAATTAGGGTGGTGATAAAATGTGGAAATTGTTCAAAGGCATCTTGTATAAATTATCGCCTTGGCTACACTCCTGCAGGAGGTGCCTTTTATCTTTTCTTTAACTAGACAGGAAAAGTCTCCATTACTGGAGAAAATGAAGGCTTTTTTTAAAAAAAAATGTCCAGATTCAGCTAATAAATATTTTATAACTGTTTCCTGCAAAATATCTCCAATCCTTTCTGGAACTTGCAGTGTGAAACAGCAGCCTCAAGAAAAATATCAATAGCTCCAAATTAGATCACTTGTAGATATGTCACCTTCAGAATCTCTCTTTAAAACTTAGGGCATCTGTGTTTGGGATGATCAATAACCCCCCCCCCCCCCCGCCCCAGGAATTTAGTCTATGGATTTGTATTTGAAGCATAATAAAGTGTACGCTGCTAACAAAAGTAATGCAGTAATGCTCATTTCTATAGTTAATAAATTTTTAAGTCTGGTGGCTGTTCATTAATTATCTCTTAGTTAATCTCCTTTGAGACCACTTCATGACCACTTTGGTATCTTTAATATTTAAAACTATGATTACTGAAACTCATCTATGTGGTAATAAAAAACAGTTTTATACAAAACTGTGTCCTAACATTCAAAAAAGCTTTTTTTTAGAAAGTCATACAAATTTAGTATTAGTCCAGTGGTCGGCAAACTGCAGCTCATGAGCCACATGCGGCTCTTTGGCCCCTTGAGTGTGGCTCTTCTACAAAATACCGCTGTGCATGGGCCACGAAGTTTCAATCGCACTGTACGTGCGCACCCGCACGTGGTATTTTGTGGAAGAGCCACACTCAAGGGGCCAAAGAGCCGCATGTGGCTTGCGAGCCGCAGTTTGCCGACCACTGGTATAAGCTAAATATAGAGTAATCAGCTAAATAGCACCTAGCATTTGATAGTACAGTATTAAATGACATGCAGGCTACATACAGGCTGCCAAACTCCCCCCTAATTAATACTTCAATGTATACAAAATGTTACTCAGCAGAGTGGTCTTGGATTTGGCTTGTGGTTCAGCCACAGATATGATGTCTGGTTTGCGAAAAATCACTTAATAGCAAACAACTTTAGAGCTAGGACAGGATTCAAAGCTTTTGTAGTCTAATCCTCACTTTGTGGGAAGCTGACATCCAGTGAGGTTAGAACAATTGCTTAAGGTCACATGGTGAGTTTTAGTGTTTCAGTCTCAATTCAATTCTCCTGACCCTCAATCCAGTGTCCTTAACCCTGCTCTCTGTGGCACACTGATTACAGCTGGGGCCAGAGTCTGCCCTCCTCTCTCAGTACAGTCCAGGTAAGGTCCGTGCAGGTCCGCTCTGTGCCCAGTACTAGCACCTGTGTGACACTGGATGGCTCTTGGAAGGGTTCCCAGAGCAGGATCCCCCTGAACCTGTGATTTCAGAAATGAGTCAGGTCCATGTGTGTCTCCTATGAGGATGGTTCATGTATGCAAGCCTGTGCATGTACCACACCACCCATGCACATACACATAGCTGTCTCCCATCACTAAGATGAAATAGTAATGCTCCTTATGGAGTCATGACAGAACTCAACAAATTAATGAGTCTGTACCCTGATCACTCTATAGCAGTGGTTCTCAACCTTCCTAATGCCACGACCCTTTAATACAGTTCCTCATGTTGTGGTGACCCCAATTTCATTGTTACAAATTGAACATAATTAAAGCATAGTGATTAATCACAAAAACAATATGTAATTATATATGTGTTTTTCGATGGTCTTAGGCGATCCCTGTGAAAGAGTCGTTTGACCCCCAAAGGGGTCGTGACCCACAGGTTGAGAACCGCTGCTCTATAGAAGCAAATTCAATGTGCAAAACCTTAGTAGAAAAGGGCAGATGATGCGAGATGATTTTATCTGCACGCATCACTTACCACTCTTATTGTCTGGTGGGAGGGAGGGTCCTTTACTGGTAGTCTTTCATAATTTCTTCTGACTTAGAAATGCAGGGAAGGCAGAGGAGGTAGTGTACTGAGTCTAAGCTATTAGAGATGGACCTATCTTTAATATCTACATTAAACACAGATTACATATGTATATTAAATAAAACTGTATCTAACAATCACAAGAGATGTCTGAGTATTGTTTGACATGCAGGAAGCAGCCATTTCCTACAGTGGAGCTATATGTTTCATGAAAAGTACAATGTTATCTACATTAATAAATTGTTTAGGGCTGAGGTGGTTGAGGGAAGAGTGGTGAGGTCTTGGGAATGGGCTAGTTAAATGAAGGGCCTCATTTCCAGAACTTAGAGGACTTAGTTATCTGATATAAGGAGGGGAAGACTCTGAATCACTTAAGGTAGGAGATACATACACATATATCTGTAGTTAGAGTAGTTGCCCTTGTTTTAAAATATGCATATATCATGTAAATAGTCCATAATCAATTTGTTCTGTCTCGTTAAGTGTCCATCCTTTAAGGGTATGCAGGAATTTAAAAATAATGTTTGCTGCTAATCCTAGCTCTGTATTCCCTACCGCCCTGTGAGACCACCTTCTTATCATCCTCCTGCATCTTGGGCTGAGAGGCCAGTGCTGCCCCTCAGACCTCCTGTTGCTGGAGTGAGAGCCCACCCTGGCCGCCCCAGATGTGATGGAGATCAAGTCCCTGAGAGAGAAATCAGTTTTCTTTGGATGAGTGCTCCCCTAAGCTGGCCGCTGAGGCAACGAATGATGGACAGAAATGTCTGTTAGGAAAGAGGTGGCTTCACAGGGCATGCTCTGTGGCAGAGACTTCCTCACCAGAGAGAGGAAGTAATGTAACAGGGAGAGGGGGTCGGTTCCAGATCACAGCATAGCCTTGGAGTCACATCAGCTAGGATGGCCATTCTTCACCTCAACTTAGCCCAAGGGGACAGCCTTTTATCCTCCGAGGTCGGCTTAGTTGTCTAACATTAACAGGACTTCTTGGGTGGTCATCCTCTTGTGCCCTAGTGACGGAATGGTAGCCCATCTCTGAAGCATTTCTTTCTGCCTGTGCCAAGCTTCTCACTTGCCAAAGTCAACACCACCGCTGCTTTCTGAGCTGCTTATTGCTGAGGAAGGCTCCAGTGCTCCTAACGCAGCTTCTTTTGTCCATCCCTCTCCCGGTCCTTCCATTTAGAATGGGTTTGGAAGCCCTTGTGGAGTCGTATGCATTCTGGAGACCTTCACTACGGACTCTCACCTTTGAAGATATTCCTGGAATTCCCAAGCAAGGTAAATCACAGAGTCTTCCAGTCAAATAAACAGCCAGTTCCTGCCTAGAAGCTCAGGAACTGAGAAATGAGCAAGTCATTATTCACAGCGGCGACCTCATCACCAGCATCCTCCCGTTACAGGATCCCACTCTTTCTGTGTGGTATGGCGATGGACCAGGAAAAATGGCAGTTGTGGTCTTAGGTTAAGCCTTCGATGTCTTAGGCTGTTTATACATTTCATGACCTTCACCTCACCTTAAATCTCTTATTAAAATTAGAGGTGGACTAGGGGGCTCTGGTGCCAGGTGCACTGCACGAGAAAGTGCCATTGCTGGTTGTAGTTCAACTTTTCTTGCCAGCCTCTTTCTTTTCTTCCTTCACCAGAATTGCCTCTAGGCAGCGTTTATGATGAGAAAGTCAGGCACACTGGGGCAGGCTTCCCTGGGCTCACCCCTGAGTATTTCTCCCAAGCTCAAGGCTAGTGTTTCCCTAGAAGAAGTTGCCTGGATAGGAATGACACTTCCATGCCACTTCCTCCTCTGCCTGGGGTAGGTAGGACTCTCAGCCCATGTCCTCACTCGGGCTATTTACTCCTGATCCTGCCCAGCTCCCCACGGAGAACTTGGCTTGCTGTGTTTTAGATAATTATCATTGGTTGAATTGGACTTTCGGTTATTTTGAGAAGCTATATAAAACACTGTTGCTAGTGCAATGACTGTTTTACAACCTGTCCAGTCCATTGGAATTCTTCTCTCCCCCTAAGTTCTGTCAAGTTTGCAAACACCAATCTTCCAGCAAATCCGGAGAGGGGATTCAGCCACCATCACCGTTATTGATTGGACATAGGGCTCGCCACCCTCTCTATTTCACAGGACTACTTGTTTGTTGGCCATCTGTTCTTGTGTTAGCATGGGATGCTCCAACCTGTTTCTGGTTGGAAATGAAAAAATGTAAAGTTCTGCGTAGTACAGTCATTGACACACGCAAACTTTCAGTGGCCAGCTGCAGATGTGTTTGAGGCAAGATGTGCTCTATCCTTTGAATTCCTTCTTTTTCTTGCAAGCAAATATATTGATCCAGAGCAAGCTCTGCTGAAAGAAAAGGTAAAAGCTTGATGGAAGAGAGCCAATGGTTACACTTTTGGAACAAGATACATAGTAAGATGAAGTTTATATGTTATAAAATTGCTTGGGAAAGTCAGTATCTAGCTCTTGTTTATAAAATTGAAAAGAAAAGACGGCTGTGGAATTATTGCTCTTTACATTTCACCTTCTCTCGTAGGAAATACAAGTTCCTCCACCTTACTCCAAGGTTCTGGGAATGGCGTTGCTGCCACCCATCCTCATCTTTTGTCTGGTTCCCCTTGCTCCTCTCCTGCCTTCCATCTGGGGCCCAATACCAGCCAGCTGTGTAGTCTGGCCCCGGCTGACTACTCCGCCTGCACCCGGTCAGGCCTCACCCTCAACCGATACAGCACATCCTTGGCGGAGACCTACAATAGGCTCACCAACCAGACCAGCGACACCTTCGCCCCGCCCAGGACTCCCTCCTATGTGGGCGTGAGCAGCAGCGCCTCTGTGAACATGTCGATGGGTGGCGCTGATGGGGACACCTTCAGCTGCCCACAGACCAGCCTGTCCATGCAGATTTCGGGGATGTCCCCTCAGCTCCAGTACATCATGCCTTCACCCTCCAGCAACGCCTTTGCTGCTAACCAGACCCATCAGGGTTCCTATAACACTTTCAGGTTACACAGCCCCTGTGCCTTGTATGGATATAACTTCTCCACATCTCCCAAACTGGCTGCCAGTCCTGAGAAAATTGTTTCTTCCCAAGGAAGTTTCTTGGGGTCCTCACCGAGTGGGACCATGACTGATCGGCAGATGTTGCCCCCTGTGGAAGGAGTGCACCTGCTGAGCAGTGGGGGCCAGCAGAGTTTCTTTGACTCTAGGACCCTAGGAAGTTTAACTCTGTCATCATCTCAAGTGTCTGCAC
The DNA here is from genome assembly GCF_000412655.1 of Myotis brandtii. NCBI lineage: Eukaryota > Metazoa > Chordata > Mammalia > Chiroptera > Vespertilionidae > Myotis > Myotis brandtii. The sequence goes on along the minus strand of NW_005361873.1, from coordinate 3,564,124 downwards.
ATATGGTCTGATGAAGCCTTTAAGTCTAATATACATTCGAATTGATCTAATGTATTTTCTGTCCTCATTTTCTCTCTTTTTTTTTTAAAAAAAAAAAAAGCAATATGGAAAGAAACTATGAGTAGCTTGTAAAATGTACATATAATAGAAAATGAATGCTCACTGAGTTTTTGTTTTGTTTTGTTTTTTACTTTCTCATGGTGAGATTGTAATTATCTATGGTGTATATGTATACTGTACATAGCATGTGGAGTTTTGAAGTCTACAAAACGACATCCTCTTTCTGTTTTTCTCCCTACTTCATCCAGTTGCACAGAGTATTGACATAAATGTAGTATGTTTAACCAGAGTTCTCAGACTCTTTCAAAAACCAAACAGCAAACTTAAAACTTGGCCATGATACGAACCAGGCTAAGACTTATAATAGTTTATCAGAAAAAATGCTCTAGGCCGTTTCATACTTGAGTGTTGATAAACAGCAGTAACCAGCACACGGAATCTTGTGATTTCTGTTATTGTTGGGCACAGTGTGAGAAACTAAAATGCAAAAGCCAGTCGAAGTTTTAGTGTTAGTTCTGAAGTATTTATAATTGTGAAGGATTAGCTTTTGTGTTCCTGTTTGCTTATCACAGACAGTATATGACCGTGGTTCTGTAAATCCATAACCCATAATAATTATTTCCCTAAGGAAGGTGGAAGAGAGGCTTGTGATTTTTTTTCCCCATTTTCCATTGGGCATATAAGAGGTGTTTATTCATCTGCAGAGAATAAATTTCCATTATTTTGGATTTTTGCTCATTTTATTTAGTTTACCAACTAGTCCATTAAAGAATGTTCTGTAAACATTTTTAAGTTCCAGTTTTCATTGGGGAAGGGATATATGAGTGGAATGGCAAAGAGAAAACAAATCCACATCAAATTCTTTGATTCCAATAAGAAATGTTTATCTTTTTAAATCAAGAGGAATAACATTGTCAATTATCCCTTAGATTTTTATAGTGTGGTTTTTCATTCAGGATATTTTTCTTCATCTTGCTGTGAGATTCCTGACCCATAGTCTATTAGCAAGGAAAAAGGCATTTATGCTACTTATTTATGTCTTGTAACTCCTACAAATTGAAACCGCTCCCCTTCTTAACCTTGTCTCTCTGTCTGAATCCCAAAACAGATAGATTCTAGGCCTTTATGGTGTTAAGTAACACTGTAAGGAATTTCAGGGGGTTATCTCCAGCAATCTGTCTTTTGGGGGCTGTAGTGCAAAGGCCAAAGCCTGGTACTATAAAGGCCCTCTTGGAGGACTAAGGAGGAAGATACCAATTATGATAAAGGAGCCATAAAACTTTTAACCTCCACATCATTTTTAACTTTGAAAATGGAAAAATGAAAACAGCATTCATTTTTTAAAAATTCCTAAAATAATGTATTCATGGTTTAAAATTTCAGAACAAGTAATCTTAATAGCTCATTATGAGATGAGTAGGAAAGGCTACGAATGCATGGTGAGAAACATTACCATATGTCTGTTGAGAAACTAAAACAATGTGTCTGTCCATCGACTCATTGCAGTTCATATATTTTCCAAGTGAAAGCAGTGTGATTGCCTTTAGTGCTAAACAGAGTTGCTTTAACTCATCCCTAGTTTAGATGGGGAAAGAGTGTAGCTCTTGATGGTCTTTCAAGCAGCAAAAGCTGTTAGATGTTTTGGGGATTACTATTTCAACAGGATTTGCACAGGTTGTGACTCTGTTTATAGATATTGATAAGTTTCCTCATGCATTCTGTAACAGTTCGTCAAATTAATTTTGATTTTTAAATTTAAGATTAGCATGAAGGGACATGAAATATTTCCAATAGGTGGATCTATATAAGCTATTTGTGTATGGTATTAATAGATTGACAAAGACTTGGGAGAAGTCCTATGAGTACATCCCAGCCTCAGTGCTTAGTATAATTCAAGGAGGACAAGATTTCTCCATATTCAGAAAACATGGAAGTAATGATCTATACACATATGCATTAATAAGGAAAGCATTTTCCTTTTTGCTGTTGGTGGTTTGAAATGAAACCTTAATACGAGTATTATTAATCTTTTTTTATTTAGCAATATTGTACAAATGCTGTTTCCTTTGGTTATTCTGTAAATATTCATCACATGTCATTTCAATGACTAGTCTTTTTATCATTATATTAAATGACATACATGCATTGGTAATTATAATTATATATCTGTATTTTATTTTTAAAAGTGCTTAAGAAATTATATATTAAAGTGTGTTACTAAAGCCTTTTATGACTTTAGAGGGTAATCATTTAAAATGTCTATAAATGTTGCTCCAAGAATAAGCACACACATAGCATACCCCAAACACAAATTTTGTAGCTTTCCACTAGAAGGCATGGAGAAAATGACCTTTTTTTCCCCTTTTTCATTTTTCATGTGTTAAATATAATTTCTTGGTGCTCTGACCATGCCACTGAAGGTGAAGCCCTGACAGAGGTTGAACACATGCAAATTCAAATGTGAGGAGGGCAGTGTGGTATGTTTTGTTTCAGGTCCAGGGGAGAAGGGCAAAGATACAAGAATGAGCTGCTTGTACCACTGACCAGTGATGACAGATCACTTCTAGACCTTCTGACGAGAAAACATTCCAAGGGGCATTGTGATGAGGTGAGGTTGCTGCTATCACACCCAGCCACATTTTGAAAATTAACACTTGCTTCCATACAAGCTCCCTCCCAGAGGTCAACAGCTTTTCACAAGTGGGGCACCCAGTTGCTGACCCCTATTTCTGGAATGTAGGGGGTCAGGAGACTTCAGTGGCCCCCAGAGGAGGTTGGGGCACAGAGTTGCTGATATAGCAAAGGATCACTATTTACATTAATTTACACTCACTACATTAGTTAAGGACAATTTTGAACAAAAGGAACCTCACTTTAAAACTGAATTCTTCTGGAGACATCACTCCTCATATTTAGACCTATTAGCAACTTACACTTTAATATGAAATAGATAAAGAGAAGCTTTATAGGTAGCTGGAGGTTTTATTAGGATAAAAGAGTAATATTTGGAATAGGGTAATTCTGGGAAGATTTGAATAGGGGAAAGAAGGTGTAAGAAGAGGGATTTCTAACCAAACCGGGTATAAAGCCAATTAAAGTAATAATTTCATGAGCTTCTTTCAAGAGTCTTGGTAGAGTCGGAGGATGCTCCTTTAACGCGCTAGTTGGATAAGTCTGTAAAGAATCCTTTATTTCAAATAAAACCATGCTGGGTTTCCTCCTGGGGTATTTATGGACCCATCTTTATGGAGGTTTTCTTAAGCCTTCCACTGGAAATCAAATAATTTTATTAAATTATTACTACATTGTGTTTTAATCTTGTTGATTACCATTCTTTATAAGAGGTTCTTAGATAAGCTGAGAGTGAGATATACATGATTGCAGCCTTCTAGGAGCTCAAGCTTAAGAGCATTGTTAGTGCTATAAATGAACAAATAATATATATTCACGTATAGAAACATCTAACAAATATATAAACTTAGTTTCCATCTACATGCTGATAGATTTTCAAATAATAAAGGAATTTTTGTATAGAGAGAACATCATTTCCTTGGGAATTAGGACATTTGGTTTCAATCCATGGATTTCTCAATCATGATTTTGGACAAAAGCTTAGCCACTTTAGGTCTCAGGTGTTTTTTTGTGTGAAAGAAGTAGCTGGGATGAAAAATCTTTATTATTTCAGTTTCAAATTCATATGACCTTAGTATAAAGGTAATATTCAGCTTAATAGTAGGAAAATAATTTTATAAAAATATACCTTTTGGAATATGGAATATAATGTATTTACAAAGAATATAACACCACTAGGCTTATTTTATTTATTTACATTTATTTGTTTGTTTGTTTTTTGTTAATCCTCACCTGAGCATGTTTTTTTCCATTGATTTTTAGAGAGTGGAAGGGAGGGGGAGAGACAGAGAGAGAAACATTGATTACCTCCCGCACATGCCTGCAACCAAGGTATGCCCTTAGACAGGAATCAAACCTGAGACCCTTCAGTCCATGGGCTGATGCTCTAACCATTGAGAAACCTAGCAAGGGCACCACAAGGCTTATTTTAAATGTATTGGCCTACTTATAATTTGTCTTTTAAATGGAACTGTGCATTGTTTAGTTACAATATGTCGGACATATTGTATTTTAGTATTTAAAGGAAGCTGAACTTAATATATTTCCTTCCTTTCGTGAATGAGAAAAGATTGATAAAAATTGTTTCCATGATGCTCTTAATTGCACACCATAAAATTATTTTACTTTGGAATAAGTATGGAATCTAGTAAAATATCTAGAGTAATTCCAAGTTCATTCAAAAATTCATTTAAATCTTCATCAAGAAAACACTTGTGTTTGTCATTTTGAAAGGTTTTTTTATTCATGCTGAAACTCAGATACAATAAAATGAAATAATTGATTACTCTGCATTTCTCTGAGTTTATACAAAGCTGGATGAATATACACATTCTATGTCCCTGTTTTAAATTATATTAATATGGTCAATAGAATAACTTAAGTCCAATACATTTTTTTCTAAATCACAGCTTTATTGAGATATAACTCACAAACCATGGAATTCACTTATTTATAGTGAACAATTCAATGGTTTTTAGTATAGTCAGAGTTGTACAACCATTGCCATAATCAATTCTAGAACATTTTCAGCACCCTGCAAAAAACTCCATGTCCATTAACAGTCACACCCCATTTTCCCTCCAACCTGCTTTACCCCAAAATCTTAGGCAATCACTGATTTACTTTTTGTCTAGATTTACCTATTCTGGACATCTCATGTAAATGGAATCATACAATATGCGGTTCTTTGTAAGTGGCTTCCTTCACTTAGCATACTGTTTTTAAATGTCCACACATCATAGAATTTATCAGTATTTAATTTCTTTTTATCATTGAATAATATTCTATTTTAGGTATATAACACATTTTATTTACCCATTTATCAATTGATGGACTTTTGGTTGTCCCCCCCCCCCTTTTTTTTTGGCTGTTATGAATAATGCTGCTGAAAACATTGGTGTAAAAGTTTTGTGTGGACATATGTTTTCATTTCTCTTGGGTATATGCTTAGGAATGATATTTCTATGTCCTATCATAATGTTTTGTGGAAATTACAGACTGTTTTCCAAAGTGGTGGTACCACTCTACAAGGTGGTACCATTCTACAATTCTACATTGTGCAAGGGCTCGGATTTCTCCATGTCCTTACTAACAGTTGATTCTAGCCATCTTAGTGGGTATGAAATGATATCTCACTGTAGTTTTGATTTTCATATTTATTGACGATATTATTTTCCTGATGATGTAGAGCATCTTTTCCTGTGCTTCATTGGCCATTTGTATATCTCCTTTAGAGGAATATCTATTCAGATCCTTCACCCATTTTTCTTTGGGTTGTCTTTATTATTGAGGTATGAGTTCTTTATATATTCTAGATACAAGTCTCATCAGATATGATTTGCATAATATCTTCTTCCATTGGGTGGCCTGTCTTATAATTTATTGATGATTTCCTTTGCATCACCAAAGTTTATAATTTTAAAGAGATCCAATTTATCTATTTCTTTTGTGACTTGTGCTTTTGGTATGAGGGTCAAGACAGTTCAATGGACTTTGTGAGTTTGACTTTTCATTTTTAGTAGAAGTAACAATAACAGAAGTGGACTTTCAAAGTGATTTTCAGGTGTATAAGTTTAATAGTACTTGGTAAATTACCCCTCCTCCCAACACACCTGAAATGTTCTTGGGTAAATAATTATACATTTTTCAGTGTCTTGAAAGGAAGGTAAAAGGATCTGAAAGCATCATCAAATTTTTATTACCACAGAAAAAGTTGGCACTTTCAATATTTATTCAATCAATAAATACTTATTGAGCATCTATTTGCTTGGCATTATTTTAGACACTTGGGGTACAGGAGTGAGAAAAATGTTTGGTGTCTTTAAATGCCTTGTAAAAGTTGAAATGCTGGTTTCCTGGAAAAAAAACCTTCATAATGTAATATATCACAGTTGGCAAGGAAAAAGTGTTGCCTCTTGGCTTCTCTGTGAGTTGGTGCCCTCACCCTTATTACGATCTTACACATCCCAGATGGTCACTGCAAAATGCTTGCTCCTGTGCCAAGATACAACAGGGATGCATTATCGCCTTAACTCTGAGTTTGCTTTGTGGTTTTTTTGGAAACCCTAACATCATTTAAATGCAATTTTCTCAATTTGGCTCTGTTTACGGAACTGTAATAAGATATTTCTCTATTAATAGCAGGAAGGAAAACCTTGCTTGTTTAGGGTTTTGGAAAACTTGTGCACATTTTTGTTAAAGGTATTTGGTGAAATGGATTGCAGAGATTTTCAGATTCTGGTTTATTAATTTGCCTAAATGCATTTCAGGGTAAAATTAGTTGAACCGTATGTTTTTCAAACAAAATAGCAGCTCTCACTCAGCAACAATAAAGAGAGGCATTTCTGTCAAGGGACTTTGCACAGTTCCAGTAGTCCCTTGCCTCAGGGAAGCTTGGCTCAGAATGAATGAACATCACGGTGGGTCCCTTGTAGCTTCTGCCCATTTTATTTTCTGAATTTGATGACTTTGTTGTGTGGGGAACACAGGAACTAGAAGCTGTATATATGTGAATGTCTGCCATCTACTAATTTTTACTTTGAGGATCCTGGGAGGTTAGGGAAACAGAAATATAAAAATTTAGAGCTAGAAGATCCTGAGAGATCAAGTAGGAGAGTTGTGTGTGGAGAAGCAAATGACCTTCAGAGGTAACAATTTTGACTCATCTACAAGCTTCAGGAAAGATATTCAGCAGACACAGTGATAGTCTCCACCAATCACATCAAACATTTTCAAGCTTCCTTGTCTTTGTTTTTCCCTCAGGTCTGAATGACCTTCAAACCTACATTCTCATCTTTGTGAGGACTTACTCAAATCTTTCTCAGTTTCCATCTCTTCCATCTTTCTTTCCCCAGGGAAATACATTCTCCCTCTAAAATGTTGTCACAGCACTCTGTGCATGCCTGTCTTGAAAGAAATATATCTCAACATATGCTTTTCATGTAAGTCAACCAGCCCAGCTATAATGGGAGATCCATAGGGAGGGAGCTGTATCTTGTTTATGTTTGCCACAGCATATGATAAAGATAAAAAGTGATTCTTGAAAGAATGGATACATGAATAAATGTGTGAATAAATGCATTTTAATATATATTTTATTTGTTTCAGAGGAAGAGAGATAGAAACATCAATGATGAGAGAGGATCACTGATTGGCTGCCTGCTGCACGCCCCACACTGGGGATTGAGCCCGCAAACCGGGCATATGGCCTGCTCAGGAATTGAAACCTATAGGTTGATGCTCAACCAGAGTCATGCTGGCCAGGCCAATGCATTTTTTTAAATAAAATTCTTTATTGTTTAAAATATTACATTGTGTTTTTAAAATGAGTAAATTTTGTAGACTCAGGATGGAACCTCAAATTTGATAGGTTTGAAGGTTTTGCTTGGTTAGTTGCCAATTTGCCATTATCAGTACAGAAATAGGAATGTAGCTTCCTCATGAAAAGATGAGAAAGCCTCTCTCTCTCTCTCTCTCTCTCTCTCTCTCTCTCTCTCTCTCTCTTTCTCTCTCTCTCTCTCTCCTAAGTCTTATAAACAGAAAATTGTGGTTGGCATCCAAATAAGATGCTTCTCCCACAAACTGTAGGTATTTTATTATGAATATCTTCGAAAGCTGTTAGGATGTTCTGTGAATTCAAAGGGGAAATACCCCTAAAGCAAAAATGTATTACATGCAACTTGGAGATTATTTAATTTAGGGAGCTTCAACAGGCTAAGCTATAGTTTCAGTAATTGACTGTTTCTGTTGCAGGCACCCAACTAGGGGGAATGTGATTAAAGAAAGGACACTCTTGGTCTTCGTTTCAAGTTTAAACCGTAAACACATAGACTTGTGTACTAGACACACTATACTGCTGCCCCTCATTTAACATGAGTTGCACTGGTTTTTCAAGTTCTTTGTGTCTGCAAGCCAAGTATGTTTGTGATACTGCTTTACTACAAAAGACTGGGGAATGCTTCTCGTGAAACCTCTAGAGGGGATGACATTAAAAACGTAAGCCTGATACACTAACGAGCCTGATGCACAAATGCAACTGGTTTGGGTCTCATCTGTCATCTAACTAGCAAGCAATCAATTCTTCTGGCATCCTCCTACCAACATTATTTAGTAAATCTCTATGGTCATATCTATTAGACCTTAAGTAAGAAAAAAGGGAAGATTATTCTATATATAGGCAAGGGGATGTTTCATCATTTCTATAATTTAATGTTGCTTACCTATAAAAACCCAAGTGATTCATATTTTATTGATTTTTTGCGTGTGTTTTTTTGTGTGCGTGAGGTGGGGGGAGATGTGAGATAGAAACATCTATTGGTTGCCTCCTGTATTCGCTCTGTCTGGGGACCAAACTCACAACCTAGGTATGGACCCTGACTGTAAATCGAGCTCACAACCTTTTAGTGTATGGGATGATGCTCCAACCAACTGACCCACCCAGCCAGGGCCAAAGTGATTCATATTTTAAAACAATCATTAAAAAAAAAGAAGTACATAACTTTTATCCAAGCACCCCCTGGTTAGAAGGGAGAGCAGGGGACAACTTACTGTTTACCAAAAACAAGGAAGTCCCTTGGGAGTGTATCACTGGGGCCCAAAATAAACTGAGGGCACACACTCTTCAATACTCTCAGTTTGTATCTTTACTTTCATAATTAATTTTTTGGAATCAAAGATGTGCATTTTTTGAACCACTAAGGAAGAAAACATGATGCTAATTATACTTGAGGCAGGGCCTTGTGCATCATTCTGTGCAACACATGAACCAATCACACAAGTCTTTCATTGCTTTGCAATTTCTTCTGCATTCCTGATTGCATTGTTTGGTATGCAGTAGGCTCTCCTTCTGCACATGTCTCCAACAATCTATATGGTGACTTCTTTTACTTGTTTGGTCCCATAAAACACTTGGTTATTGCTCATAAGAAAAGGTGGAACTGATGTCATTCCTCCAATGATGACCTCACTGATGTCAGATTTATGCTCCATCTTTTTCTCTCCATGTCTTTTTATGTGCACAATAGCCTTTTGTCTCAATGCTGTATCCTGATGTAATCTTCTTAAACACATTTTATTTTGTGGTTACACTCAACCCCTGTTGTACTGACAGGGCAAAAAACTCAAAGGCAGTGATTAAAATAGGGCCAGCATGACTGAATGGGCACACAGCATGCATGAGACAATGATCTCATCATAGATGATGCCTGTGTACTGCAGTGACTGTGAGTTGCCATTGACTCTAAGGTGCATTTCTGTTTGGAAGATTTTAAAAATGTAACAAAAATCTTACATAGCCTCAGATCTTTAAAATATGGCATATTGTAATTTACTTAAAATATTCTGTAGAATATTTGTGGAAAGATGTATCCGATTGAAAGTTAAATGAAAATGAAATTAAATGTGATATCTGATCTCAATTTACTTGTCCCCACATGTTCTCCCTCCACTTTGCTCTCAATCTCGCCAAGACTTTCCTCTCCTTCTGAGAAAGCAGAGGATTTGAGGGTACCTTCGAGGGGTTGTCATGAACACAAACCTGTTGCCAGACTTGCTCAGTGAGAGAGGTACCTACAGTAAATGCTGAACAGCTTTCCCTCCTGCTCTGTGAACACTTGGCAGAAGCGTTGATGACAGTTGCAAGAATGTGATGCACAGCAGTATTCTTTACAGCAGTGTAATCTGTGTCATCAAATCCCCAGAAACCATGATTAATAGCAGCACTTGAGTTTGTTCTCAAGTTGTATATTTGGTAGTGATGAACTTTGATCTACAGTTTCACTTTAAAGAATCGTTATGACACAAACTTTGCCTGTAATCCTTCCATCTAATTTAAGCTCCACATGGATACTGTGTAGGGAAACGTTTAATGCCATTGCTGTAAGCTGTGTGTTTATTACACCGTTTTAAGCACTTTGATAAGGGGAGGGGAGCAAGCCATGTCCAGTCAGTTGTCACACAGAGCAATCTCATCACCCAGAAGTGGCCAGTGCAAGGTTTTCATTAGAAACATGGAATGGAAAATTACCTCTACAGGCATTTAGGAGTCAGTGATTTAGTCTCAGATACAGTTGTTTTCTTTCATTTAGTGAGATGGGCTAAATTCGTATTTTCTCATTCTCCTCACTCCATCCTTCTCTCTCTGTAGAATGTAGAAACTAGCCTTTATACTCTCTTTATAATTTCTTTTTCTAGAGCATCGCTACCCATTAGAAATATAAAAAGAGCCACATATGTAGTTTTAATTTTCTGGTGACCACATTAAAAAGAAACAGGTGAGCCCTAACCGGTTTGGCTCAGTGGATAGAGCTTTGGCCTGCGGACTGAAGGGTCCTAGGTTCAATTCCAGTCAAGGGCATGTACCTTGGTTGCGGGCACATCCCCAGCAGGGGGTGTGCAGGAGGCAGCTGATTGATGTTTCTCTCTCATCAATGTTTCTAACGCTCTATCCCTCTCCCTTCCTCTCTGTAAAAAATCAATGAAATATATAAAAAAAGAAACAGGTGAAATTAATTTCAGTAAAATATTTTATTTAACCCAATATACCCTAAATATCATAATTTTAACCTGTAATTAATATAAAAATTATTAACGGGAGATTTTATGTTTTGGGAGGACTAAGTCTTTGAACTCCATTGTTTATTTTATATCGATAGCACACCTCAATTTGGATGCTAAATTTTCCAACTTTTAGTGTAAAACAATAAAGTTGTGTTTACTGAAAAAATATTTTACATTGCTTGTTTTTAAATTTCAAGTTCAATTAATTAAGATTGAGTAAAATTAAAAGTCTAGTTCTGCACTCACATTAGCCACATTTAAAATGCTCAATAGCTACCAGGGTCTAGTGGCTGCCATTCCAAAGAGGAGTTTCTTTCATGCTCCATGAAATGATTATTGGTTTATGATAAATAAGCATTAGGCATATCTGGTATGCTAGATTTGCATGCATTTTGGAAAGAAGATATAATATGAGGTTGGATTTTGTATTTATTGGTCACTATAATAGAAGCAGAGGGGTCAGGGTAGGGCAAGATATGGAAACAAATGAAATTACTCAGAGAAATGTGGACCCTAGTGGGCTGGCCAGTGGAGCTGCTCCCTGTGGCTGGTTCCCTACCCCTTGGACAGGAAGTTTCCCAGGATGGCCTGTCTTTGGCTTCCCTGCCACATGGTTTTAGATACAATCCAGGTTTTCTGAGAGTGTCCAGTGCCAAGGTTTCTAGGCTAGAGTATAAGATAGTAACTTCTTCTAATGAGATGGGACCAGCCTGCGTGATACAGCAAGTTGCTTAGTGATGTTCAAAGTACTAAACTACCATCATCTGTAAGTTGCAGGAACTGAGTCTTCATTAAGAACGTTGAGCGAATGTGAATCCAATAAAAAGTAAAGTTGAGTTGGCATTAGAAAGCGGGGGGAGGGGAGCCTATCAAAAAGGGGAAGCTGGACCTCTTGTCTGTTTAGCCGACCCATCATAAACTTCAAGAAAATTCTTCTGGGCCCCGACACCCTCTTTCCTTCTGAAGTGAAAATAGGTTGGATAAGGAGGATTATCGCTGTGGCTTCTAGAGATCATGCTTTCTCTCTGCTGTTACTGAATTTATAAGAAGAAAAGAAAAATGTGCTGTTCCCCAAGTGTCTCATTTATGAGAGTCCACGTTGGGATTATTCTGTAGGCCCTGAAGCCTGGGAACCTGAGCTGCTGTCCCAGGGACTGTCCCTATTAGAGACTGGAACAAATGCAATAGCTAAGATTATGATCCTATAAAAGTCGTTCTTTAATTCCTCCTGCTCTTATGGCATATTTGGCTTGTGTGTATGTGTGTATGTGTGTGTGTGTGTGTGTGTGTGTGTGTGTGTGTGTTTCCAGTCACAAAGAAGTGTGGTCATTGACCACAATACTTTAATACTTTTTTTCTAAATCTTTAGAAGTTTGGTCTTCATGTTGATTGTATTATAGGTAAGTCTCTGTTTTCCGGAGTAAATAGCCCAGGGTTTCTTCTTAGCCCACTTCCTTTCTATCAAGCAATGAGGAGGCAGCTTTTTCAGGCACTGTTAGCATCTGTGGTGTGAAATGAAGACAGGCAGAGTGCTGGGAGATTTCCCTTTTTCTTTCTTCCTTATCCCTTTCTCCAAACTCTTCCCTAATGTTGATCTGAGGTTGTGAGTTGAGTCCACTAAGGACTGTCACACCTGTGCCAGTGTGTGTGTGTGTGTGTGTGTGTGTGTGTGTGTGTGTGTGTGTGTTTCCAGTCACAAAGAAGTGTGGTCATTGACCTTTTGGAAACAATACTTTTTTTCTAAATCTTTAGAAGTTTGGTCTTCATGTTGATTGTATTATAGGTAAGTCTCTGTTTTCCGGAGTAAATAGCCCAGGGTTTCTTCTTAGCCCACTTCCTTTCTATCAAGCAACGAGGAGGCAGCTTTTTCAGGCACTGTTAGCATCTGTGGTGTGAAATGAAGACAGGCAGAGTGCTGGGAGATTTCCCTTTTTCTTTCTTCCTTATCCCTTTCTCCAAACTCTTCCCTAATGTTGATCTGAGGTTGTGAGTTGAGTCCACTAAGGACTGTCACACCTGTGCCATTATGGGCTTTGGAGAGAGAGGGTGGGGAAGGGGAGGGACTTCTCTAGGGATGAGGATTCTGTTTGGAAATGGTACAGCTAATGCTAATAATCACAACTGCTCTTTATTAGGCATTTACTATTTTTCAAATATTCTATTAAGTCCATTATCTACTTTAAATAATGCAATCCATGTAACTGTGCTGGGAGGGAAGTAATATTCCCCATTTTATAGATGAGGAAACTGATACTCAGTGAGATTAAATAATTTACCAAAGTCAGTCACACAGCTAGCGAATGCTCAAGCCAGGACTCACGCCAGGTCTGCTTCATCCGCAGCCACTTTATCACGCGTCGTTAAGTGTTAGCAGGTATTGCTAAGTGAGAGTCTTACACTTCAGGTTCCTCAGCCCCGGCGCCTTCCTCTGCCCAGGGCTTCTCTCCAGGCTCCGTGCTTCCTTTGCCTTTTCTGATTTGCATGTACAACATGCCCTTTGGGTTCTGCTCCTGCATGTGTTTTGGGAGTGGAAAGCTTCCAAGCTTTATAATATGTAAAAAATCAGGAAAGGAAGCTTATCTTGATTAAAAGATACACACAGAAAGTTGGAAAAGCAAGGGAGTCAGGAAGTGCAGGACGGAGTTTGGCCAAATGGAGCTGAAAAGAGAAGGATGCAGAAATGAGAGGAAAGCTTTGGTTTTCACATCTGATGGTTTCAGTTCTAAAATAACACCTTTCATGTATGTGTATGTAGGGGGCAGTGCTGTGTACATGCATATGTGTGTTTTAAAGAAGCAAATATTTATATAATGCTTTCTATGTGCCAAGTAAAATTCTGAATGCATCCTCTGTATTAACACATTTGCTCCTAACAGCACACTCTGTAATAGGTTATTATTATTACTATTAATATCATCCCCATCTTATAGAGATGGACACCGAGTATTAAAGAGAGGTTGCACAATGTGCCCGAGGTCACACAATCTGTAAGTGGCAAAGTCAGGATTTGCACCCAGGGGTTCTGGCTTCAGAAACCGGGTTCTTCAGCCCTGCCATCCCGTCACCGGTCTATGTTAGTGAGCCTCAGGGTTTCCGAAGCACCTTGTGAATGCTTTCCGAGCATCTCGGCGGCAAGTGAGGTGCAGGGAACTGGCAAGCAGCCAGGCTGCAGTTCAGTCCCGGGTCTTCTCTCTGCCCAGGACACTTTCTACTGTGTGTAGCACATGGTAATTTCACCATAATTCTTGTTGAATAAATGTATACTCTAGAAAGGGAAAACGTTTTTTAAACATCGTGATGCTGGGAATTGGGACTGGGATACTGGGAATATATATTCTTAATTCTCAGTTGTAGGACACAATCTCCTCACTCCTTCATCACAAGCACACACACTCACACACACACACTCTCTCACACACACACACTACACACACACCACACACACACACACACTTACACACACACACTCTCTCACACACACACATTCTCACACTCACACACACACACACACACACACACACACTGCACTATTTAGTTTCCAATTCGAACACTATCCAAAACCAACTGATAGGTGTCAAGTTCTTGCACAAATGCATCCCTTGAGAGATTCTTGCTGAGAAAGAATAAGTAGTTTTCATGTATTGGTGAGAGGTATTTCTTATTTTAGACCCTTTTCAGGATCACCTGCCCAGACCCCAGCGCAAACCCACTGAGCTAGCAAAGTGGATGGGGAACGACAGTCCCAGAGTGTCCCTCAGATTCCCCCGCTGAGTGGGGCCCTCCGCAGTGACCGAGGAAGAAATGTGTGAGCCAAAACACATGAGCTCTTGAATGCAGCCTGTTTCTTTCCCCACAGCTCTGTAAAATCAAAGTTTGAGGCACCGCAGGAGCTCTTTTAAAATGTCCTGGCCAGCTTGCTGCAGCCCAGATGTTGTTCCAGTCACTGTGCTGCAAGCTCCAATAATCGCATGACTTGCACCGCTCGGCTGCAGACCCGCTTGCCTCACTGGCACTGCTCCGTAGATGTTACAGATGCCACAACTCATTTCTTTGAAGTCAGTGTGTTTTTTAAAAAAACACCCCTTTCGACAGATTTGACCCAACTTCTCATTATATAAGCTGATCTGTTGGAACATCTGTCACCATTGCGACTTCGGCCCCCATCCTCCACTGAAGTATAATAACTTGACATTAATAAGTAATGAGGCAGTGGTGAGTTTAACGCACATATTATGAGGCATTGGGGCTAAAATGGCAAGCTTTCATCTTTCAGGAAGACCGAAAGCCTAGATTAAGCAAACAAGGGAAACGCAGCGAGGGCCCAGATGAAAACTTGCAACTATCGCTTGCGTAAAAAAAATTATAATGTATCTTCCGTAATTGACTGTCTCTTAATAATACAGATTGACACAAGGTTAGTGGGAAGGATTGGTGCTTCCTAGCTGGAGACATACTAACACAGTAACTTCCATTCTGCACCCTCTTGGCTACTACATCTCTAAATGCCCTCTTTCTGCCCAGAGAAACTATTTTCTTAGCAGAAAAATATTATAATTCATTCTAGTTATGACCTGCACCATAATGAATAATGCCCTAGTGGTATGATGCACTTAGCTCACACCAGCACATGGCAATTGCATTGGTGCTGTGAATGCTTGAGCACTCCTTATTCTTCTTGTGTACCTGCTATGTGAATACCTTCTGGGCATGTGCTAGTGAATGCCCCTTTGTGCAAACAGAAAAGATGGTGAATCTAGTTATGCTCTAGTGTGAAATCCAAAGTTTTTAAAATTCAAATATATTTTCATTTATTAATGGCCAAAGTTAACCTAAAATCAAGGCAAACACATGTAGTTAGAAGTATGTCAAATGGGATATGGTTCCAGCTTTTATTTTTCAGTGTGCGCGCGCACACACACACACACACACACACACACACACATCCATGCACTCTTACCCTGTACTTATGTGCCCAGATCCTTCCTGTTTTTTGCTTTATGAAAACTCTCTAATGACAGAAATAGCATCTGTCTGGTTTAGCCTGTACAGCTCCAACTTTGTGTCATGCATGTGGATGCTTCATAAATATTTAATGACAAAGGAAACGGTGCCGTAAGTGAGGATGGCTGCTATCACTCCCACTTCTGAGATGAATGGAAGGATAGAGGTGAATGGCTTGAAGCCCACACAGCGAGTCAGTTGCAAATGCAGCTTGGAAGGCTGAGTCCCTGGACTGGGCCTGTGTTTTTCAGATTTCTGCACAGAACCGTTCTCTCTGGTGTTGGATTAGAAGCATGCTAAAATTAAAGCAAACAAACAAACAACCCACCGATCTCTGGGAGCTTACATTATAAAGAGAAGATGGTGCAGAAGCCAAAACTAAGAGTACCAAAAAGTGAGAGCTGCCCAACTCAGTAGATACTGGTGACAAAGTGGAAAAAGATGGGAAGTTTCTCTGCTGGTGCCAGCCTGGAGAGACTTCCCCTTAGTTCCTTCGAGGCACACTTTCACATAGTTCACTGTGGTTATGCAAAGGCTTCCTTTCCTTCTCCCAGCAACAGTTCAGCACTGCTTGCCAGAGTTTTCAAGAATGTGACTCACTAGAGTCTGCAGACCGGGTCACTACATCCTCCCCGCCAGGAGTTCACCTGAAAGCGACTGTAGATAAGTTTTTTAAAACACTAGGCTTGCATTTATTTTCCATTTTATTGCAAGTTCTCAAGTAGAAACTGATTTATTTCAGTCCCTTCAGACTGATGCTGCATGTAATTTTTTCTTGACTCAACACAGATATCAGTCCCCTTAATGTGACTGGACTCAAGCTGCTTGCTAAAATGCTGGGTAATTTTGATATTCATTTATATCCCCAAACTAAGTTTATTTTAATTGGAATAGTTGAGTTGTCAATGCTCTGGTAACTTAACCTATTTGGTATAGCACCTTCTGTTTCTGAGCAACTCTTAATTTGGCCTCAGAACTCAGAAAAGAGAACAAAAATATTATAAAAGATATTTATATTTGGATGTAATAATTTGGGATAGTTTATATCCTACCTGTCTAGGGTTGACTTGTAACAAAATCCTACATAATTTCATATGCCACGAGGCAGAACTTAGCCCTGCACCATTGACATTTTTGTCTAATTTCTGTTATAAAAATATATGCAATCACTTTGCACTATTGGCTTTAGGCCCTTTGAGAGACATTGCAAGTTACGAACCCAATAAACATTACTCTTGTCTTCCTTACTATCAGAACTTCAATTTTGTTTGGGGAAATATTTACCCTCTTTAACTCCTTTGCAGCTCTTGGGGACTATTTAATATCTATATATATAAAAGACTAAGTGACCAACTGTATGTTCATTCGACTGTCCAACTGACTGGCCGGTATATATGATGTGCACTGGCAATCTATATATATAAAAGCCTAAGTGACCGAAATACCAAACGATGGGTCGACTGGTCGCTATGACGTGCACTGACCACCAGGGGGCAGATGCTCAATGCAGGAGCTTCCCCCTTGTGGTCAGTGTGCTCCCATGGCCAACTTCCCCAGTCCCTCCCCCTGGCCAGCCCCAATGGGCCCTGATAGGGACTGGGCGAGTGGCCCCTATCAGTCCTGATGGCCGGCCAGGCTGAGGGACCCCATCCATGCACAATTTCATGCACCAGGCCTCTAGTTTAGATATAATCATAGAGATGGAAGAGTCATTTTGTGAGCCTCAAAATCGAGGCACAGTAAAGATAAGTTGAAAATCGAGGATTTGAGCCAGATGAGGTGGTCTTGTATATGAGAGCACGAACTCTGGACATTTTCCAGGGGGTCAGGTAGAGCCACTGACAGGTTTGAGCATAAAAGTTGAAGAGTAAAGTGGATCGTGGGGTCAGTTGTATGTAAGGAAGATTCTCTGTAGTAATGGAGATTGGAGGCAGGACTGTGAGAAGGCTGGGCTTTAAAACAACAACAACACTCTAAAATAGATTCCTGAACCATATTATAATGAACTACTGAGTCAGTTTTGGAATTCATTTGCTGTGAAACTGAATGTTAATAGAATCTGGAATATGACTTTTAGGTAGAGATGAACGATTTAGCTGAATAGCCAGTATATATGAATGTCCTGTTTTTTCTTCCTGCTTTCTCCTTCCTCTTCTCTCTCTACCACCCACCCTGCCTCCCTGCCTCCATCCCTCTCAACCTCCCTCCCTTCTTCCTTTTAACCCTTCCTATTTGTGGCTTTATTCAAGTCCAAAAATGATCAACTTTGGGACCTTAGAGGTTTCATCATGTATGCGTGCATGTATGTGTGTGTGAGTGTGTATGTCTATGTGTGCATGCACACATTTAGCCATTTAACTAAGGTAAAATCAACGGAGAGGGCACATTGAAGAACTGTTATCCAGGGCAATAGTGGCTTATGTGAAGTTGCTCATTAAATCAATTTGCAGTTCCTACATTCTTCTTCTTTGGCTGCAGGATGTTAGGAAACTCATTGTTAGAGGGAACCAGCATCCCTCAGTGGTGAAAGTTTGGCAAGCTAACTGATAGATCTTGTGTTCTACTTACTAATGCTCCAATTTGGTCTGGAGTACAATTTTGATGGGAAATAGCCTGGATATGCATAAACTAAACTGAATACTACTTCCTGCCCTCCTTCCAGATTAAGGAAAATCAATTTAAAAACATTTTTTTTTTGTTTGCTGTATATTTGAAAGACAGTCGGCTCCTTCTTGGTGAGCATTCAGCTGATTGCTATTTGGGAGGTGGGGTTGGAAAGTGAGAATGTTTGCTATTGCCCTTTCTGTAGACAGTCAGAAACAAACAAACCAAGAAAAATCTATAGGCTCCTAACAGATGGGTTTTAAAAAGTAGGTCATGTTTTGAGCCCACCAACTTTGATGACATCCCTGTAACAGAAACTGGATTCTTAAGTGTCAGGACAATACAAATGAGGTTCTAAAATGGTCTCTGGATCTGTTACAGCTTCCAAGTACAGCTGGGAAAAAAGTTGTGGAGGGAGGTCTCTAAGGAATCTGGAAAGTAAAAACCATGCTGGAAAGCCCTGAATTCATTGTTCTGTCTTCTTATTCCCCCTTGATAGAAGATATTGGGATAGACTCAGTCCTCAAGGAATTAAGATGATACAGAGATTTTAGGAGGGGGGGGGGTTGTGTGCGTGTGTGTATCAAAGTGAGGACCAATTTTTTCTTTTTTAGTGAGAAACTTAAAGCATATGGAGGCTAAATAACTAAGCAAAGAGGTTGCTGCTGCTTTGTTTTAACATGGTCTGTTTCTGGTAACTGAAAGCTACAAGGTAAGCTGTGTGGCCTGTCAGGAGGGAAGAAATCCACCCATCTTCCTTTTAGCCTGGTGTGTAGCAGGGAACCATTTTTGATATAAAATTATGTACAGGTTAAGTTAATGAGCTTGAAGTTCAGAGGAAAAGGATTATAGATCTTTGAGAACTCATAAGACTAAGATAAACTGCCTAGTTTCAACTCTACAGTACTGGAGAGGGAAATAAAATACTTTCTTAGATCCAAATATCTGTGGTTTCCCAGGCTTCACGCCTCATTGCTGTGTGAGAACAACAATTGGAAACCAGGAGGCACATTTATACATCAACACGGTTTTGCCTCCAGCAGAATGAAGGACGAAATGGCCTCCCCAGATTACCTCTTATTGATTGTTTGGCTGACCCAAGTGCTAGTCCACCAGAAATCTGTTTCCTAAGCTTAACTCTCACAAAACGTTGCTGAGTTAGAAATACTTTCCCATTACTTTGTGTCTTTTCTAAAGAGTACTTGCTTTTCCTCCCTTCCTCATGATCCATCAATGTCTGAGATACATAAATGTATTTTTTATAGGTTTTTCATCTTGACTATACGTTTTGATTGATACAGAAATTTAGCATTACAGGCTATTTACCAGGCTCTATTAACACTTTTTGCCTATATGTTGATACTTGTACTATAAACTTTCAAAATTGATTCTTCAATAGAATAGGTCCACACTTATGAAGATGAGTGATTTTGTGTCATCAATTCTATCATTCCCTTTCCAGTCAACCAGATGGATGTCGAGTATTTCATGTTCATACTGGGTAAGGAGAGAAGGGGGCAAGACAATACAATACTACTAATAATGATTACATTTAATTAAAAAATATATACCATATACTGATGATGTCTGAATGTACTGGAATTATTCTTAATCAACTTCACCCTGCCTCTTTCCTTTCACATAAAACTCTTGTGGGACAGAGGTTTATCTGGTTTATCTATTATTCAATTGAATAGAAATAGAATGGATCATCTTTGATAATCCTAAAGTATTTCTGCAATTATGTTCATTGCTCTTGAACTACAGACAACAATAAAAAATGCTAACATGAAGAGGTTAGCAAGAAAATCACATGCGTAGCATACAGACAGCTTCTGGGCAAACTCAAATAGTCTATTCATAGCACATATCTTGGGACTTTTAATTAAGAAAAAGAACTTAGAACGAGGGTGTGAGGATTGATGCTCAACTTACTGGAGCATCATTCTGAAATAGCTCTGTAAGAAGAATAAGAATCTTGTAAGACACCTAATTTTACCCCAACTTTCAACAGGGGATATGTATTTTGTTTTTCAACTTTGTATAGATTCATCCAGCTTTCCTATTTTTAGAAATACAAAATAGAAGTCCCTATAAGAGAAGGAGAATCAAGGAAAGTTGATAATCCACATAGCAAGTTCTCTGAGCTTTGAATTCCTTACTTGTCTTTAAAATAATCTGAATTATCATTTTTTTCACCTGACATTCTCAGATATTCTTTTTGTTCTATAGGTATAGAATAAATCATTTGATTTCTGTACCACATTTTTTTTTAAAAAAATATATTTTTATTGATTTCAGGATTTTAGAGAGGAAGGGTGAGGGAGAGAGACAGAAACAACAATGATGAGAGAGAGTCATTGATCAGCTGCCTCCGGCACATCCCCCACTGGGAATCGAGCCACAACCCAGGATATGCCCCGCCTTCACCAGGACTCGAACTATGACCTCCTGGTTCATAGATCAACGTTCAACCACTGAGCCACGCCAACCAGGCTGCACCACATTCTTATGAAAGGAACTTTGTGCTACATTTGCAAGCACGTGTCCAGGTCCTTACACTTTCTAGCTTTGAGACCTTGGATAGGTTCCATAACTTCTCTGAGCCTCAGCTTCTTTATCTGGAAAAATAGGATAATAATAGTGCTTACCTCATAGAGATGCTGTGAGGTTAAATCATCTCATAAATGTAAAGCATTTAGAACTGTGCCCGGTACATAATTAGCACTATGTGAGCAGAGTATCACTAAGTTAAGTATATACATTGGCCAATGGGATTTCTATAAAAGAGAAGTTTGGGTGCCATGAGTCACACACAAAAATGACTATCAAGTTTTATAGGCTATTTGGTAGAGTTAGTCAGGGGGAAAAGCTGCCATTGTACCATGTATGCAGTATACAGTAAAAACTATTACATTTTAGACCATTGTCTCTCCATTATAAAGGGGTATTCATTTATATGTCAATTTTTATTTGAGCATTCAAAATATGGAGTGTACTTAAAATATTACCTAGAATAACTTAGTTCTAAGTATAGGTAGTTCTCAAATATGGAGGTGGAAATATACACACCATTAGCCATTTTTCTTACATGTCTAATGGTAATATTTTCTTGGGGTCCAGTAGGTATATTATGAAAAAATCCTCCACAGACCAATGTGCTAGGCCACTCTCTCATCAACTCCTACCCTTCCCCCTGGAAAGGTGACATACCTACTAGATCTCACCAAATCTGTCTCACTATTTACCTATTATTACTCTGTTCCCGACAAATAGAAGCTGAAAATTTAAACACATTTAAATTTATCAAGGATGGCAATAAATGTAAGTGGGCTAAAAATTGAGCTATATGCTATCTATAAGAGACACACTCAGAGCAAAAGGAATCAGAAAGGATACCTAGGACCGGGGAGTGAGATACAAGGAAAACCAAGAGAGTTGTATTCTGGAAACCATGTTAATAAAATGTTTTAAGAAGAAGAGAGTGATCATGTTAACAGAGGCCAATAGTACTAGATATTCATGTTTATTTCATGCCTCTATATGTTAGGGTGATGCTATGTGACTGGATTCTGGCCAGTGAGATGGATATCATAGTTATTCATGTCCTTCATTCGTTAGGAGGGGCAAAGAGCCAAGCTACTGAGATAGAAGATTGTCCCAAGCTATCAAAGTCACATAAGATGTCAACGAACATCTACTGTGTGTCTACGGTGTCTTGGGCACAGTGACAGGTACTAGGAAAGAAACATAGAATAAACTAGGCATGTAAAATGCTTTATTAGGCTTACACTCTTGTTTCAGTCACAAGACCATGTAACTTGCTTCTACAAACAACTACTTCCATTCTGTTTCCCAAGAAGCATTCCTGGTGGTTACTAGACTATAACAATATGAGTATGGCCCTCTCACTTCCTCCTCCTGTGCATTAGGCAAACACAGTCCCATGGTATCCAGGATGCTTCCACTAACGTTGAAGGCTATTACCTATTGTTTAGTTTTACCATAGTCAGTCACATTGTACTTCAATGCTGTCTATGTGGACAGGTCCTGTATTAGGTGAGATAAAGACACAAATGCACACATACATCAATACACAAACACACACATTTCAGTGGTTTCAACACACATCAAAATAGATTCATATTGAGTGGTGAAGTGTACCAAGGTCTAGACTGACCCAGAATGTAGGCTAATCAAAATGGTGGCTGTATGTTTCACCAAACTCCAAAAGACTGGAGTAAGATATCTTTTAACCCAGTATTAATCAAAACTTCTTAAAAACATAATATATATAATATTTAAAGCAAACCGCAATTGGGGGAAAAACAGCATATAGTGAGAATTATGTTTAACAACACACACACAACTAAATAACTGAAACAGAAGTCTCATAAAGCATATTGTGAGAATGTATCTTTTATCCTATCCTATCTTATCCTATCCATTCCTATCTATCCTATCCTATCCTATCCCCTTTTTTTAAAAAATTGCCGGTTGCAACCCACTAAGTCAGTGGTTCTCAACCTGTGGGTCGTGACCCTTTTGGCGATCGAACGACCCTTTCACAGGGGTCGCCTAAGACCATCCTGCATATCAGATATTTACATTACGATTCATAACAGTAGCAACATTACAGTTATGAAGTAGCAACGAAAATAATTTTATGATTGGGTCACAACATGAGGAACTGTATTTAAAGGGCCAGAAGGTTGAGAACCACTGCTAAGTTGATATTATGTCCCTCTAATGGTGACAACTCGTAGTTTGGAATATAGTTTTCTACCTTATTTACTAGAAGAGAAAACTGAAGCCCAGAGACCTCAAAAGAGTTATCCCAAGTCACCGGGTGATTGCAGAGCTAGGACCAGAGCTCAGGTCTCCTGGTCCAGAGGGTTATGTTTTCCCCTGGGCTCATTTGCACCTCCTGGAATCCCTTGGAATAGGAATAAATGTAAGAAGGTCACATGCACTTAGGCTTTGCCCCACCTTCTCTATTCAGCCTCTGGCTGGCAAAGGGTGCTGGAGAATGAGGCCCTTCAGAGCCAGTTGGGCTCTTCCGCTGAATGCTAGGTGGTTCCTCATCGGAACCCCTGCTCCAGGAACGCAGGGACATGAAGACAGGCTGGCTGCATTTGTCCTAAGCTGGAGAATTTAGTCTCAAGGCAAACTGAATTGTAGCACAGAATGTGAGGTGAGTTTGCCCTAGCCCTTCATTTATCTTCCTTTAATCAAACAGATGGAACGTTTTCATTGGAAAGAGGAGATTGTTATCCTTGGCTTTCTTGTGTCTCCAGCAGTATTTTTCTTAGGAATGTGTTAATAGCTGCAAAAATTTTAACACGTCTTCAAGTGCCTCTCATGTTGGGAGATTCTTCTCAGTTGTGGGAAAGTGGTTGTCAGTTTGTCTGGTATTTAAACGAAATCAAATGTTTCTGACAGGTAGATTAGGCTCTTACTTCAAATGTCCTGTCTTTGCTGAATGCGCGGCTGGAACCTTCAGAGGGAGAAACTTTTTTCTTGCCAACTCTGATTCCTTCAGTCTTCATTCCCTCTCTAGGCAGTTAAGCTCCTAAAATGGTTAACTTCAGAGCCGGTGTAGGAAAAGATTTGGGAGTTTTTGATTTCAAGATCGTGTGTTGTTTGGCCCTTTTGTGGAGAGCAAATTTGCCCTGCCAAACGAACTTTTTTATTTTATGTATTATTTGAAGACACAAGAACATTTAAGTAACAAATAAGAAATATATTATGTAGAAGTCAGTCCCAGAAGATGTTGAGAGCCAAATGTACACACACACACACACAGACACACACACACACACACAAGAGATTCCTAAATATAGCCATTCAAGTTTTTGTTACCCCTCCAAAATATATTTATTTAAATGGAATCAAAAGATTGGGTGGGGTGGATCCTGAATTCATCCAAGGTTACAAATTCCCCTGTATTCCATTGAAAGACAGATTGTCCTCTTTGGACATAACAGAATAATAATTGGCCTTCTATGTCCCTATAGCATATCCCTACTCATATTGCCTTAGAAATGAATGTTGTGGGGAAGATGCATAAATGTTTCCAAATGGATTTTTTTTAAAAAATTTGTGGGTCAACCTGGGCAGTTTTTTTTGGCCTCTGCTGAACTCACTCCTCCCGCTTCACCTTATGGTAGGTTGACTGATGATTAGTATGGCATCGTGTACATGTGTGACAGTTGGCTGTTGGATAAGGTGATGCTGGTGACTGGATCATGTTTTTCTAATCATGAAGCAGGCTAGCTCAGGCTTCTTATGGAAGATGCAGGATTCCAAGAGCTGGAAGAGAAAGCAAGCTCCAATTCCGAAGGGCTTCTTGTATTGTAATTGCTATTGTTCCATAGGCCACAACGAGTCATATGGCCAACCCCCTGAGTCAGTGTGGGAGGGGACTACCTGACATTGGATACAAAGAGGTGTGAACAAATGGGGGGCTATTACTGTAAAAGTCTGCCACACCTGGTGAAAGATAATACAGTGGTATCATCGAATTAATGTGTGCTTTTAGTTCCAACTGCTTTAACCCATGTTCTCAAATGAGGGTTATAGGAAAAATTGTTGAATTACAGAATGTGAACAAAATTTATAGACAACCTAGTCTTGCCTTGTCATAAAATGAATTTTAAAATTTAGTTTTTTTAAAAAAATCTTTATTACATATGTCCTCCTTTTCCCCCCATTAACCCCTTCTAGTCTGGCTCTCTCCCCCAGGCCTTCACCACACTATGGTCTGTGTCCATGGGTTATGCATATATGCATACAAGTTTTGACTTGATAGGTACTGAATACCTACTAGTACAAGCCCCTAGGCTTGATGGTAGGGATATCAGGATGACTGAGAAATGGTCCTTGCCTTCAAGGAATTCACATTGTAGTAGGGCAGTTAGGCATATCCAAGTCAGGTTTGATAAGTCCTGTCATTGAGATAAGAAACCAGTTTACTGAGGACTCTCAACTGATTGAAGTAAAAACATAAAATTATTTCTTTTAATAATGTATCACTCAACTGTACTCTGTCTAACCTACCTTTCCTGCTGTGTATATCCTTCCTGGAAGATTAACCTGATTCTCTCCTTGCATGCTTTCTACGTTACCAGAACAGTCTTGTGTGATATTCAATACTCAGCCCGTTCATTTTAGAACAATCATCACCTCCTATTTGGGTTTAAGCTCTTCTCCTCTCACTCCCCCAATGTAGGCTTGTGGTTGGGCTCTAGCAACGCAAAGTGGAAGCAAGTGGAGTTGGTTCTGACACCGATAACTCCCTCTCCAGGGCTCTCGCTCCTCTGGTGTGGGCTGCAGAAGAGGGAGAGGAGAAAATCTTTCATCATTTCACAGGGCAAGACTGCAGTCCTCACTTTGGTTGGTGGTAAACTATTGTTCTAGTTGATGGTCTTTGGGCATGATGAGGAAAGCAGTTTACTAATGAGCCCCTGTTCATCTCATGCAATTCTATATATGGATCAGTAGTCTCTTGAGTTTGGGCCACATCTTCCAGCCAATACCCAGGTGGTGGAACCCCACTACATTCCTTTATTTTATGCCCTGTGTGTCCCCCAACAGTCTCCTCATCCTGTGGCAATCCCAGAAAGACTATTTCAAATCTCACTTTCTCATTAATGTCAACGGTGGGTCTTTATGTCCACACAGAACCTATTGTCTATAACTTTGAGAATGCCCAAACAATGTTCTTTGTGCCGCTCCACCTAGCAGTCCTTTACCATGCCATTTCCTTTCTCATTTTAGAAGTTAGGGTCAGGGTATTATGTTCAACCAGGAAACAAAATGCTAGTCTGCTTTTCCTATAAGCATCATCACATTTTAAGAGTAATTCTCTGAGGCCTCCATCCTCCTCTCTTCTTTCTTCATGAATATTGAGCATCTTACAAGACCCCTCTCCCTTCCCCCCAGACCTCCCTTAGAATCACAGAGTGGTGGTGGTGCTGGTGGCAGTGTCTGTGTTTGGTCAGTTTTGGTGTCTCTCACTATGAAAGGTGTGTGGTGTCAGCCTCCATTCTCTAGTGATTCCCTAGAGTTTTTGATACTTAGACCTTTCTCCCGCCAGGTATGGACTCTAATTACAATAGGGACAATAGGAACAACAGAACAATAGGAAAAATTCCATCTTATAACAGATCTGAGTCCAATGCTACAGTAACACAAGGGGAATCTTGCTTTTTCCTTGGAGGCTGGGGAAGATCTCACAGAGGAAGTGATATTTCTCTGGTGACTTTTCAAAGTGATCTCATTTATGTTTAGACTATATCTCAGCAAACCAATATTATGAAAAGAATAAATCACAGGGCAGTGATCTGAATGTGGATATCCCAACAGTGCACCTAAGGCAATCGGTTTTAGTACTTTATTATTCTTTCCTTTTGTCCAACTTGCTGTACTCTCAATTGTCTTTTGTCTTGAGCTCCTTTTCCTTTTCTTTCCTCCTTCTTCTCCACTTCACTTCCTCTCTAACTTCATTACATTCAGTTCTTTCCTCTTGACTTTTCTCATTCTTTCTCATCCATTGGGTGAGACCCTATTTTTATCTGGGGTCCTAGCTCAGCTCCCAGGAGGTGGTTTGCAGGATTAAAGTGTTTGCTGAGTACTGTGATCATGGAGCATGTATGTCCCAAAGATTTGTTTATCAAAGTGGGATTGCTTTGCCTTGAGTGGAGAACAATTCAGCAAAGCCAATTTCCCCCTTTGTGCCTTCTTGAGAGGAGTTTTCTCTATGCTGTTCCCTACTCTAGTGCCAATACTGTTCCCATGATCACCTCCCCTATATTCTTGTTCTATCAAGATGGGCAGGAAATAGGATGGAATGAATGAAATTCTTCCCCTGAGCAAGATTCTATCACTCCTTAAGGGCTTTAATTTTTATATGCTCTTTGTAAGTTAAGCAAAGTATTGCCCAGAAAGTGAGCTTCAGCTGGCAGTTCTGGAGGGATCTGAGAACAGTGTTCATAAGCTCAGTAAGAATGAAATGTAGGCATTTGGCTGCTGGACAGTAAGCTCTTTGAGCGCAATTTTTATCTTTTTTTTGTTTTGTTAGTTTATTTTTTTCACTTAGTTTATAAGTGAAATCATATGGTATTTCTGCATTTTTTTATCTTTATTTTATCCCAAGACCTGACCAGGTATCTTATACCTGGTATATGCTCAGTAAATGTTTAAATAAATAAAAAATCCTGAATGAATTGTTATAGACCTAAATCTTATTTATGTCTTGTAGCTGTGTTCTTCATGGGTGACTTTGCCTCGGGCTGTTCAAATTGACAGCTTGGAAAGTGGATTTCTGATGTGGCCATTTCATCACTTTAGTCAGAAAGCAGGTTACACATGGACATGCACATCAGTGCCTCCTATTTCAAGACCAGAGTTGGTCCAAAGAGAGAAAACCATCTCTGAATCAAGTGTTTGCATCCTAATCAAGAGATGCAGCCCATCCTAAAATGGGCTCTTGGCTCATTCTGTATCCCTGAGTGATACAGAAACAAACAAAAGAAATGTGCATTTTAAGAAGTGTTCATGCATCCACTAGTTCCCTTGCAAACTGGCTCCAGAACCTATTACGGCAACTTATGTGGCCTTGGGCAGGCCAGGAAATAGTTTTAATTTGCTCAGGCCCTAAATTATAGACTATGCATTTGCAACTGTTCTGAACTAGTCAGCAAAGTCATAGTTTTCAACAAGTTTTAAAAGAGGCATTTTTAGTTCACAGGTTAGAGTGTTTTAGATTATGTTGTTGCAAAATAAAATAAATTTAGGTTTTTCCTCCCCCGAGGAGTGGTGAACTTGAGCAATATCCAAAAAAAGAAAGAAAGAAAGAAAAGAAATGAATAATGCTCATCCTGTATTAAATTGCTCATCAGAACACATCATTATTTTTCTTTTCCTTTTTTTTTTTTTTTTGCAACTATCAGTTGCAACAGGTACTCGAAGTGGCCCAACAGACTCTGGAGTGGACAGTGACCTTTGTGAGAGATATATTGGGCAAAATTCATCTCACAGGAACTGGAATCCAGTTGTTAGACATATGGTTTTAATTAAAGTGCTGAAAGATGTGCAACTAGAGCAAACAGATTGTAGCACTTTGAATTGAATAATTGAGTGCTATATGTGTTAGGCTCCTTACAGTTGCATTTAAACCCTTTGCTACACATATTGTATAATGTACCTGTAAGCCTTTTAAAACTTTTAGTGACTTTGTGGTCACTGAAATTCATGATTGTGTTCTAGCATCTCACCTTTTTTAGTACCTAATAAGTGTTTGTTGAATGCATGAATGAACTTCCTTCTGCAATGTGTTGGAGAAGTTTGTTCCGCTGAAAACTATTCCTGCAATTCCAGGCATTTCCACCAGGTGGACAAGGAAGCCACTGCGGTTTGGTTAGCTTTAGGTGAGGTATCCGAAAAGGGAAATAAAAACATGAATGAGGCCGGTTATTATTTTTTTTTTGAAAAACTGCACTACTCATTAATATGTTTCTATAAATTTATATGTTGGTAAGAGATGAAATAAACACAGAGAAGGTCTATAACAAGATTATTTTAAAAACATAATATTTAGGCATCGTATGTTAACTCTTACTCAACCTGTACAATAACCACTAACTTTATTATGGTTTCCTCCTTTTCCTCTCAAGATATTTTACAAAATAAGTACTAGCTTTGGCTTATCTACAAGCAAGTTATTCTGAGATTATTTACAAGATACTTTTCACTTTAAAATTAAAACTCCAGCAATTTCCCCTGCTTATTATAAGACCCTTAGCTTCCCAATTACTTACTTAAGGGCATTTCTCCACTCAGCCTCTACTTTCAGATTTTGCTATTTTCTCTCTATTTATTCTCTCCTAAAGGAACACCAGAGTTTTTGTTTTCAATAATACTCTAAACTTTCAAAACACTGTTAAAAATGATTGCCTTTGTTTGTTAAGCCTGTGAACTATGTCTTCTGAATATATTTTATTTTATTTTATTTATTGTATAAGGTATTACAAATAGTAGTATATATGTCTTTTTTTCCCCCCATTGATCTCCTCCCGGCCTCCCCTACCCTCCAGCACTTGCCCTCACCGCCCGCCCTCCCACCCCAGTGTCTTGTGTCTATTGGTTGTGCTTATATGCATGCATACAAGTCCTTCAGTCGATCAACTGACTATATTTTAAAGAGGGGGAAAAGTCTCTTAATACACATGATTCTTTTCCATGTAAAATTCCCAAAGTGATTTCATTAAAGAATATTAATAGATCCTCTAGCATTATCTATATGTTGTTTGATTGTAGGTTATCCATAGAATAAATGAGATGGCTTTACTTTCCGTATATCAGGCATTAGACCATAATATCATTCTGTACTAAAATATGTCAAATAAAAAAGGTCTTCTTGTAATCAAGTCACAATATTTCTAAGACTTAGTTTTAAATTTTGTGTTTAATCTAAGTGCCCACAATATTTCAGGAAGTTATTAGGTTCTGGGGACATAAGACAAAGTTCAGGCTCCCTTGGAATTTACAATCTAGTGGAAAATGAGTAATAGAAAAATGGGTATAATAATATTAACCTCACAGTAAAGTGTTCAGGATTAAAATGAGATAGCTGATATGATAAATGCTTTGCAAACTCTATAACATTAATTGCATACTTCCTCTGCTATCTTAAAATAATTTCTTGCCTTCTTAATAATTAATAGAAGTTTCTTATATATTTCAAATAAATTCTAATTGATTTTAGAAGAATCAAGTATCTTCTATTAGTCTGTCAGTGATTTGTTACCTCAGTGATTTGTTTCCAAAAAGCATCTACTGAATAGTTCACTGTTGTGATGCCACATCCATCATCCAGCAAGTTGAATTATATATTTATGAGTTCTTTTTTGTTTTATTTTTCTTTTAATCTGTTCTTGTGCCAATAATATATTGTATTTATTATCATGACTTTAGAAGGTGTCTGAATATCTAGTAATAATAATCTTTTTTTACTCAAAAATTTTCCATGAATTTTAGAATCACTTTGTCAAGTTCTCCCACAAAAAACTAACTATAACTTTTTATTTTACAGCTTTATTAAGATATAATTGACTTACAATAATTACACATGCTTAAAGTACATTTGATAATTTTTGACATTTTTATAAGGAGTTGTATACAACCAGCACCTCAATCAAAATAATAAATGTATCCATCATTCCCCAAAGTTTTCTTGTGCTCCATTATAATCGCTCTCTCCCACTGCTTCTGCTACTCCTCCAAATTCCAGGCAATCACTGATCTGCTTTCTATTAAGATTGGTTAGTTTGTGTTTTTTAGACTTTTTGAAAATACAAAAGAAGTTAAATATGTACTCTTTTTTTAATGGGTTCTATCACTTAGCAATTATTTTGGGATTTCTCTCTGTTGCCATGTATATCAGTAGTTCATTCCTTTTTATTGCTAGATAGTATTCATTTGTACAGATATACCACAAGTTGCAAAATAAGCACTTGTTGGAAGACATTTCAGTTGTTTTAAGTCTTTGGTTTTTTACAAATACAATCTTTGTATGGACAGATGCTTTCATTTCTTTTGGTTAAATAACTAGATGTGGAGTGGCTGGGTCTTATGGGTAACTTTCTTAAAACTGCCAAATTGATGAAAAAAGGGTTGCACCATTTTATATTAATTCCTACCAGCAGTGTATGAGAATGACTTTAAATTTAAAAAAAAATTGAATCAGAAGGAATGAATGGATCTGACTGCTTAATCTTCTCATCCATGAACATGGTATATCTTTTCTTCTAGATTTCTTTTATATCTTTCAATAGAGTTAATTTTTATTTTAGTATAAATAAAGCATTTTAAATTTCCTAGATATTTTATTAATTTTGTTGCATATGCTTATTTCTGATATAAAGGTATATTTTTGCAAATTGATCTTATATCTGGAAACATTATTGAACTCTAATGCCTGTTGATTTCATTTGGAGTTAATATCTACATATCTACAAATACCTACTATTATTTTTTCTTGTCTCATTATATTTGTGAGGATCTCTTTTGTTTCCATGTTTTATAGTAAATAATAATAGGCATCCTTGTCTTATTCTTGACTTTAAGGACAATATTTCTAAAATTTTCCTATTACTTATGTCATTTGGTCTTTTGGTCTACATTTTTGGGTAGATTGCCTTTGTCATGTTAAGAACATTCTGTTCTGTTCTTATTTTTGTGAGTTTTTTTTTTAAGAAACTATAAATATCTGTTGAGATTTATTAAATATTTCTTTGTATCTATTAAAATAATCATGGGATTTCCTCTCTTTTTTTCAGTAATATGCCAAATATCTTGATAGATTTTCTCATGTTAAACCTTGAATTCTTAGAATTATTTTTAATGTACTGTTGGACTTAGTTACCTAATATTTATTTTAGAATTCTAAGTAAAATTGGCTTATATTTTCTCTTCTTAATTTAAAATGAAGAGTTAGTTTTGGAATACATTTTATACTAGTTTTATAAGGTACATCAGGCAGATTTCTTTTTTTGCAATAACTTGAATAAAATAGAAAATTTCTGTTTCTTAAAAGTTTAATAGAATTCACCTTTTAAACAAATTGTGTTTGGCTCTTTTGTAGGTGGGGAAATAATTTTTTAAAATCACTTTATGTCTGTAGAGATTATTGGCATATGAATTCAATTGTCAAAATTTCTTCTTGTCCCAATTATGACATTTTATATTTTTGTAGAAATGTATCTATTTTTTCTGAGCTTTCATATTTATGAGCATGTAGTCATATATAGTATTCTTTTGTGATTTTAAGAGTTTCTATTTATAGTTATCTTTCATTTTTTAGTATGCATTTGTTTATTTACAGCTTATTTATTGTAATGGTTGGTCTTATAAAAAGTTTATCATATTGATTTTTGTAAGAACCAGTTTTAGTTTTATTAATCTTTTGTTATTGTATACTTCATTGATTACTACTATTTTCTTTTTATGTTATTTCTTACTGTTTGGAGGGAGGATGGCATTTTTGGGAGTGGCTTACTCTACAAAAGCTTGAATTTATTGTTTTTAGTTTTATTTTATGATAAAAGCCTTTGAATGTTTAAAATTCCTATCTGTTTTTTACAAGTTTTGACATATAGTGCTTTCTTGTCTTTCAGTTTTCCATATTTTATATATTTTTTG
>NW_005361873.1:3446865-3531549 GCF_000412655.1 Myotis brandtii | reverse complement strand
ATTGAAAAATCAATGATGAGAGGGAATCATGGATCGGCTGCTTCCTGCACGCTCCGCACTGGGGATCGAGCCTGCAACCCAGGCATGTGCCCTTGGCCGGAATCGAACCTGGGACCCTTCAGTCCACAGTCTAACGTTCTATCCACTGAGTCAAACTGGCTAGAGCTATATTTTCTGAATGTCCTTTATAACATAAAATTTATGTTATAATATTTTTTCTAAATTTCTGGATTATTTTAATGATCCTTTGTTATTGATTTCTAATTTTATTGCCTGAGGGTCAAAGAATATAGTCTGTATGAACTGTATGAATTCAATACTACATAATTTATTCAGGCTTTACATATTTCCTAGTACAATTTTGTGAATGTTTTTTTCCTCAAAAAGAATATGTTTCTCTGTTTATTAGTTGTTTAACTTATTGATAATGCTACACATATATTTTCTTTATTTGTTTGCTCTATCACATTCTAAGAGAGATGTGTTAAACTTCCAAATCTCTATATTATTAACCAAGTAATTTATTTTCATACTTCTGTCTCTTAAATACATGATATATGTACATTTATGTATATATATGTTATGTATTTTATAGGTGTATTTTATATTACTAATTTATTTTTATTTTCCTAGTACATAATATCTTCCTTTATACCTTATCATGCTTATCTTGAACTCTACCTTTTTTATATTAAAATAGCACAGCTTTTTTTGCTAATATTGACCATTAACATTTATTATATTTGCTATATTAGGAATTTCTCTATTTCAGTTTTAAATATCAAACTGTTTAATTTACAAAATTTTTTATATTCTAGGGTACTATTTGATGAGTTTTGAAAAATGTATGGCCTATGTAATGACAACTCCAATTAAGATACAGATCTTTTTTTCACCCCAGAAAGTTTTCTCATACCCCTTTGTAATCATCTATTTCCCACCATAGCCTCCACTCCCACTGCCCTCAGCAAACGGATCTGATTTATATTACTATACACTGGTTTTGCCTGTTCTAGAGCTTTTGTGCTGGCTTCTCTCTGCTCAATATGATATTTTTGAGATTTATGCTATGGGCATGTACTGTCTATTCTTTGAATGTATTATATAGAGGAAAATTATTGCCTTATGAGGATGCATTTAAATTTTTCAAAGCAGCAGAATTCATTCACTGGTGGGGGGCGGGGCCTGCAGGGATGTCCCACTATGGGAGCACCACTCATCCCGGTCAGCGGAGTGGCTGTGGACCTGCCCTCTGAGCAGCTGCTGAATGAGGAAATTAGTCTGAGCTGATATTTCAGGGTAATATCTTGGGTAAAGGCGTGTTCTGTGTCCTGGAGGAACCTGGTGGAGAGCTTTGCACCCTAAAACCACTTGGTGAATGTCCTTGATGTGTGATGCCAGGTCAGTGACACCATCGGGGATATTCAAGGCAGCCATCAGGATAGCCTCCCCGGGGGTCCACAGTCATGTCCCTTCTTGCCATCCGCCTATGCCAACTCCCCACGGTCTTTCTAGAACACACCTTAGAGGGCCTGGATCAGCTGGTGAGGTCAGGCCAGAGTCTGGATTGTCTCAGGTATTTGATAGGTACAGAGACTCGGCCTCACTCTGGGCCTGCTAGTGACTACTCCCACAATGGCCCTCCCACTGTGGGAGTGCACTGACCACCAGGGGGCAGCTCCTGCATTGAGCATCTGCCCCCTGGTGGTCAGTGTGCATCATAGCGACTGGTCGTTCTGCTATTCAGTCGCTGGGCTTTTATATATATAGATGAAGTGGATGAGGAGGTGGTCAAATACATATTTGGTGCACAGCACATTTTTGACTTGAATGTTCTCTAAATGGAACATGCTATAGAAAGAGAACATGAATTTTAGAATAGACAGACTTGGGTTCTGATCTTAGCTCAACTACATGATCTGAGTGACCCAAAGAAAGTTGTTTAACCTCTATCACCCCTGGGACTGTAATATATACTGGCAAGAATATTGTTAAGTTAAATTAAATAATATTTGGAAAGAACTTGACACTTGGTTGGTGCTAAAATGCTACTATGTTGAATTAATATAATAAATTAACATAATTTTAAAAAATACTGTCTAATGCCTATATGTTTATTAAATTTTTAAACATTACAATTTATTACTTTCAAGATGCATGGTCACTAAAACTAGATTGTAAACATATTTCAAAATAATAGACCTTGAGAAATTAGTAGTTTAGAGTTAGCACATTAATTTCCCATGTATGAATGGGTATTTCTATAATACTGAAACTAAATTTATTCTAAAACTTAATTAGATATGTTATTGTCCATGCTATTAATTTACTTAACAAACCTTCTTCCCATATATTTGCAGTGATAACTCTCAGCCTTGTCTTATCCAAATGATTACTGATGAGGGCCTAGTAAATCACTGAGCTTTTTCCACTTTGCTGAATTGAACTATCCACATGGGGCCAGTTTTTCATTTATTGTAGAAACTGATGTTTCTTCCTTGGCAAAGGACTTACTAAAAATATATGAGAACATTGTTGGAGATCATTTCTACCTGATGCCAGAAATCTTGATTGCTTTTCCCCCATCTAAGTATATTTACTCTCTTCCCTGAGCTCAGACCCCCCCCCCCCACTCCTATTGCTTTGGCATAAATAAGATGATAATAACAATGGCCGACATTTGCTGAGTTCTTCTTATGTGCATTATTCAAAAGTGCCTTACATACATCATTTCCTTTAATTACTGGAAAACCCTACACAGCAGGTATTACTAGTATCCCTATTTTCCAGAAGAAACAACTGAGGCATAGGAAGGTGCAATAATTTATCCAAGGTCAGGCAATCTGTATCAGAACCTAGATTTATAATAACAATAACTAACATTTATTGAGTGTTACTACGTGCCAGGCATTAAGTGCATTCCTTATGTTATTTTTATCATCTCAACAGCACTATGACACAGGTACTATCGTTTAACAAATGAGAGTGCTGCAGAGGAGTAAATAACTTGCCCACATTACACAGCTAGTGAGAGAAGGAGCTGGCATCAGGCTGGCTCCAGAACCTGTGCTATGTTGCCACTTAATGTTGTCTCTCCACCAGGCAAGAGTATTGACCAAGCCCTTGGTGTGTGTACAGTATTCTGAGGACCAGAGAAGAAACGTAGCTTTGCTTTCTTTTTTCAATGAACCTACTGACTTAGAGAAGTAACATAAAGATAAATGAAAACGTTAGGCAAAATGGAGGGTGCTGAACTCTTAGAGAAACTAGAAGAGTTTAGAGAAGAAGAGATGGATATGGACTGGATGATTCTGTGACATCTCAATGAGCTAGGTGTGGCTGGGGCTGGACCTTTAAGTACTCTGAGTGATGAGGAGGAAGGAAGAGAGAGAACATTCTGGAATGTGGAATAACCTATGAACTCTCCATAAACAATCTGTTTCCAATTCCAGGGTTAAAACTCATTTATCTTGGCATTTTTCCTCATTAGGGGAAAAAAGAATCAGCCTTTCAATATTGTGCTCTATAGCCCTTTCTAGTAAGATTAAATGAACTCTGTACAGAGTTTTTCGAAAATCTTCTAATTCTTCATTCTATCAGAGTAAAAATATTTCATGTCCTATGACATTAACTAGGAAAGCTAATTTCCTTTGCCTTTAATTTTGGCAATACTTTCCTTTACATAAATAATGACAGGAAGAATAAAAATTCCTTGTGACACTTCAAATATAAATTCGATTAAAATGACATCTCTTTATGCACATAGTACATTTATATGTTTTGGATCAAAGACTTCTTTGGCAGAATAAAAGAGAATTAGCAGGTTGGTTTAATGGAGAGTCATCTGTTTTTAAAAGCTTATAATAGGAGATGGTTTTTCCTTTAATAACACCTAACTGGATGATAGATTAGTTTAATAACAGATTCACTCAGCATGTTCAAAACTGACCTAATGATCATCCTCCTCAAACCTGTTCCTTCTCCTGTGCTCGCTGTCTCAGGTGGCTGCCTCTCCAGTTGCTGGCTCCTGAAGCGGAGCCTGCCCCTCTCCCTCACTCTCCACAGCCACCAACTACAAGGGCCTTTTGGTTTGCTCAGAATATCTTTCAAATGCCTATAGAGGCCCAGTCGGTCAAATAAAGCAAGCCAGAGAGGACGTGGCCAGGTGGAGAGGGCATGTCCGTCTAAAGAAGAGAGCAAGTGTTTCTTACTGCCAGGCAAAGTGTGATACCGCATTGTGCCTCAGTACTGTGGATCTGGTATTTCCAAAGAGGAAATGGAAATTTAGATTTTATGTGAAGTCTCCGGATTTTAAATTGTTGACAATGAAGTCAGGCAAAACAAGCTTACATTGCATAGTTCAAACAAAACATTTATGACAAGGTTGGATTTGCAAGCTGTCAGTTTGTGACTTTTTTTCTGATACAATCCTTTCCTTTCTTTGTTCCTGTTCCAATTTAGGTCTGTATCATCATTTGTCTAAACTATTACAGCAGCTTCCTAACTGATCTCCTTGACTTCTGTCTTGTTCCCACTAAACCATTCTTCATCCTGGCTCCTAAGAGTTTTTCATGTTACTCCACTGTTAAAAAGATAAACCAAGCCCTAGTTGGTTTGGCTCAGTGGATAGAGCGTCAGCCTGCGGACCAAAGGGTCCCAGGTTCGATTCTAGTCAAGGGCACATGCCCAGGGTTGTGGGCTCGATCCCCAGTAGGGGGCGTGCAGGAGGCAGCCAATCAATGATTCTCTCCCATCATTGATGTTTCTATCTCTCTCTCTTCCTCTCTGAAATCAATAAAAATATATTTTTTAAAAAAGATAAACCAAAACAAAATACTTTTAATAATTGCCATTGCCCCCAGGTTAATTCTAGACTCTCAGGCCTACCTGGGCCTTCCAGGTTTAACATAACGTAGACCCTCTCATCATTCCTGTGCTCTGTCCTTGTGGTTTCCCCACCTATAACCTTGGTTTCCACACACTGGGCCACCCAAGATTCTCAGAAAAACATATCAGTTGCTTTTCTGCATTACATGTGTTGGTCCCTCGGCATATAATGTCCCTCTCAAGTCCTGCTTATTCTGCTCAATTAAAATACATTTCTTCCAAGAAGCTCAGTTCTGGGTATAGTGTGTGCTCAATAAATTATTGTTGAATGCATGACCAGCCAATAATTTCTTCAACCCTGCTTCATGTCAACTACTACTGCTATAGTCAAAACTAATCTCTTCATGTTTGTTCATACTATTAGTTTAGCACCTGTCACTCTGATTATGGTTAGAGGTACAATGTGAATGTTTATTTCCTGTATTGAATTGTGATCTTTCTCTATTCACAGATCATAGGGCAATTCTTAACACATGATAATACTACATAAATACTGGGGAATATCAAGGTCTGGTTTACGATCCAAGAGTTCACTGTATTTCTTTTGGAAAGACGGACTGTAGGGAGAAAGGTGGAAGCAGCAAGACTGGGTACAAGGACATTGTGGTGAGAGATGAGAATAATTTTGGCAAAGGAGGTAGCAGTGAAGAGGGCAAGAAGTGGTCAGAATCAAGCTCTGTTAGAAGTAGAGCTAGCAGAACTGCTTGATGGTTTGAAAATAGGATGTGAGTGGAAAAGAGGGATTAAGGATGACTTCTGGGTTTGTGGCCTGAGCAACTAGATGGATGGTGGTGCCATTTATCAAGAGGGAGAAGACTTAGGGACAGTGAGTTAGGGGAGAAGAATGAGAATTGATCATTCTTTTTTGTCTATGTTAAGTATACAGTGAAAATTAGACAACTGGAATTGTCAAGTAGCAGTTGGATATATGAATCTAAAGCTTAAGAGATTGGTCATGCAAAAAATATGGTTTTGAGAGTCACTAGTTTTGAAATACTATTGAAGGCATGGACTGGGTCAGAATACCCAAGGAAAGAATTACAGAGAGAAGAAAGTAGAGAGTAGAGCCCTTGGGCACTCCCAGATTAAGAGTTATGATTACGGAGGAAAAGCCAGCAAAAGGACTAAGAAGGAGGGTCAGTGAGGTGGGAGGAAAAGCCAGCAATAGCAGCGTCATGGAAGGCGATTGCATAAAATGTTCAGAGTAGGATGGAGTGATGAACTACATCTGATACTGTCTAGAGACTAAGAAAAGATAAATTTATGTTGATTCTGACAAGATGTGTTTATTTGTGACCTTGGTAAATGCAATTTCATGAAAAACTTAGACATAAAAGCCCAAATGAGGTAGTTTAAGTAAAGAACAGCAGATGAGGAAAGTGGGCTCTGCTAAGAAAAGGAAAAATTATTTGAGATTTGAACAATATTTGAATAGAAAACACATAAACTCTGCCCCACTTACTGTCAAAACATCTCACAATTCACACAAATCCTTATATAGGAGTTTGTCATTATTTATTCCAAACATGAATTATTCATATTTCGCTTTTACAAAACTTGCATGTTGGGAGACCCAGCCCTGTAGATCACACATCTTAATCATTTTCAAAAGAATTGACAACAAAAGCTTAAGACACAAACATAATTTTGAAGCATTCTTAAATTTTGCTTCAAACAATGCATGAGAAATTATTAGTATATAAACTCTAGAAAGACAGTTTTATTAAATGCCTCACATGCTTAAAGTTAAGCAATGGTCTCTTTCAGTCATTATGGTACTTTTTTTCAGTTTATCTTTATTCTGGTTTCTCTGTTCTTTTCTTGGCAGCATTGTTTATATCATAAGATACAGACCCAACATGCCCTTTGCCCCTCCAACCAGATAGTTGCCGTTTTGATCTGCCAATCAAACTCAAGGGTCTGCCCTCAAAGTTGAGACAACTGATCATAGTTTGGACACTTGGGCAGTGTCAACTAATTTTAGTCTTCAAGGCTGGGATGATGGGAGCAGTGACTGGCAAGGCACTTGTCCAAGGCCCAGCAAGGGTTACGACTGTCCTTATGGTTAACAACTGCACAAATAGAAACAGGCTGAGTTTGTGAACGTAGTTTCAACAAATTATTTGAAGTACGAGGATACTTCCTATCTGTATTTATTATTCCAGCTCTCGGCATAACGAGGATGAAAAACTCTGTTTACTTTAAGCTTTTCCCATTAAAGGATCAGTGATGCTTTTACTTCCCCACTCTCTGTGTACATAACATCCATATGCCTGGTCTAAGGCACTCCCCAAACAACCCTCCGCTCCCACCCCAACATGAGGTCTGCATAAAGAGCAAGTCTCCTCGGCTTTACCTTTCCCCCTTCATTCATTTTTGGGAGAATAGGGAAGGAATGAGCGAAATGCTACCTTGAAATGGGGATACATGCATTAAAAAACAAATACAGGAAGTGAAAGCTTCAGAGCCTTGGCAAGTCTTTCCCCTCCTCTGTGAAATGCTTCTTTTGTGAAAGAGCCCACCCAGGACTTTAGACAATGCAGTGTGAATGAGTGTCTAGCGATCTTTGCAAAATGTTCTGGATGGGAATGAAATAGCCTTTCAATTGCCTTACATGTTGGGCACTGGCAGCACAGGATGACATACAAAGAGCTGTATTCAGGTTTTACTGCCCTTTTTGCTTGGCATGCTCCCACCTGACTGCTATTGGTTTGGAAGCTGGCGAAATGTCGACATGTCAGGGTTTTATTGGGTCTGTAGTTGCCAATATGAAGCAGCTTCCCAGTTTTCCAGGTTTTGTGCCCGGAGTCTCAGTAGTTCAGTCTTAACCCATACCTTTCAAGGTCCCTAAGTGTGTCCCTCATGGCAATGATGGCCCTGCATCTATTCTCAGTTGGAGATTGACTGACTTTTGTACTTGGCTGAAGAAATATTTAAATAAACTCAAGGTTTCCTTCTTTAATTAAGAATGTTGACCCTTAAAAATAAAAAAAAAGTCAAAATGTGATTGGTGAAAATTTTAAATATTTAATTTTAAATTACAAAAGATAACAAATACTCATTGCAAAATTTTAGAAAATACAGTAATATATCAAACAAAAGATTCCCTTTGTTTTAATCCCACTCTGCTGCTAGAATCTTAGAGGTTATCCTTGCAAAGATTTTATTCTCCATATATAATTCCATATATTTATAATTATATGTATATATACTCATATTCTAGTCTTTAAACGATAGAATTGTAGTATCATGCTGCTCTGAAAATTTGCTATTTTTTACTTAAAGTTGTCATAAATATTTTTCCATGACATACATAGCATGTCAGAGATAGATAAAAGCTATTTGTTCAGTATTTTGGTTATAGTGCTATACAAATGTACAAATGAATGTGAGATAGAGACCTGGAACATTCATTTATTCATTCACAAACATTTACTGAGTCTCTTCTATGTGCTGGGCAGAGTTGAATCAGCTTGATTTTTCAGTTGGAGGTATTATCTATTCACTTTTACTATGAAGGATGAGAATTTAACTCTCTAGTTACTTCCAACGCACACACACACACACACACACACACACACACACACACACACTCTCATTCACACTTCACACATCTCAAAATAGTTATAATACTTTTGTTAAATCAGGATTCAAGTTTTCCATTATTATAATCATGTGGCCATTGTTCACAGCTGAGCCACACGTTATGCTTTGATTGCCTATAATTTCTCTCCTTGGTTTTGGAGGGTGAGTGTAGGTGGGCAGTAAGAGCAGCAGGCTGCCGGATTCATAGCCTACGTCACCCATTTACTAACTGGGGTGGCCATGGGCAAGAAATTTAACCTCTTTGTGCCTCAACTTACTTAGAATAGTTCCTACTTTACAGGAATTCTGTAAGGATCAAGTGAGTTACTATATATAAAATGCTTAGAACAGTACAAACAGTGAACATTATATAAATGTTTGTTATTCTCATCATTATAGCCTCCCAAGAAAGGGCATAAGAGAGATAATTTTTAAATATTACCTTTATTTTCCACCGTTGCTTAATTAATAAGTTGCCTGTATACAGAAATCTAGGTTGAAAATTATTTTTCCCCCTTAGAATTTGAAAGCATTTCTCTGTTATCTTTTGTTGAGTAGTTTCTTTCTATGAACTCCAATGTTATCCCATGTGCTCTCTTTTGTATGTAACTGTTTTCATTTCTGTTTACTTTTTTCTGTTTAGTTTTGTTTTGTTTATCTCTCTTGAGTTTTTAGTATCTTTTCCCAATATCTGGTTGATCTACTATTTCATGATATTATGCCTAAATATTATGTCACAATTATTTAGGGCACTTGGTGGAGAATCACATCTTTTAGTTTGGAGAAATTCTCTTTTTTTTAAATTTATGTATTTTCCTTTAGTTGTTCTGTTTGTTCTTTTTGGAATACCTGTTAGTTACATATGACCTCCCCCTGATAAAACCTCTTATTTTTCTTATCTTTTGCTTCCTGTTTTCCATCTCTTTGTCTTTTTGTTTTAATTTTGGGGCATTTCCTCAACTTTACTTTCCAACTCTATGAAGGTTTCTATTGCAATTTTTATTTTAATATATTTTAAATTTCAATGAGTTTATTCCCTGAATGAGCCTCATTGTTTTCCAGCAACCCTATTGTTTCATGACAGTAATATTTTATCTTATCTACAAGTCAGTGTTTTACAATGGTCTCAGCTCTGTCCATTGCACTTTCCTCCGCTTCTGTGTTTAGTTTTGTTTGTTTAGATCTCTCTTCCATGTGAGAGGCTTCTCTGGAGAATAAACGAACACCTTCCTGGAGGAGGGAGGACTGAGTAGGGCCTCAGACAGACTCGTAACCAATCGTGCTGTTCTCACTTTTGCCCCTGACCTTGGCTTCCATAGATACCTCGAACCTCCAGTTCTTGAGCCTGTTCCAGTTCAGTGGCATTCATTGCTTATATCTTGATGGCTTCCCTCCTACAGACATATAGGTTTCTGAGTTTCCCACTCTGTTAAATCATTTTTCATTCTTCCTTCTGATTTCCTTCTTTAGTTTTTGTTGATGTTTATATTTTCTTTTACCTTCTCTGTTTTCTGTGTCCCTGTGGGTTATACTTATTTTATTTTTGTTTTACTCTCATTTTAGCAGAGTTTCAGGAGGGACTAGAAGGAAACATATGTGTTCAGTCTGTCATGTTTAACCTGACCTCTACCGTATTTTCAATAGATATTTCTAAAATTCAGTATACTCACTAGATGCCTACTTGTATACCAAGCCCTTGGATAAGAAGCTGCTTCTTGAAGTTTTGTCACTTACAACTATTATTTGAAATATGTTTCAGTCTTCATTAAAACAAACTACTAAGGATTTCTGCCAAGCAATAAGTATGTTAAATATATGATTTCTTTTGGCC
Organism: Myotis brandtii; assembly: GCF_000412655.1. Taxonomy (NCBI): domain Eukaryota; kingdom Metazoa; phylum Chordata; class Mammalia; order Chiroptera; family Vespertilionidae; genus Myotis; species Myotis brandtii. The sequence continues at coordinate 3,521,246 of NW_005361873.1, read as the reverse complement.
TGTTGAAGTTATTGAATGTGTTTAAAAAGAAAAATTTAAACAGTATTGTTATAAAATTTTCATAAGTCAGATTATAATAGAGGGGGTTTTTTTAGGTCTTCATGCTTGTGAGTGGGTATGTGGGTGACTGTGGGTATATCTATTTGCAAGTATCTGTGTGTGAATGTATGTATGTGTGCACATGTGTGTGTACTTGTGTGACTGTGTCTATGCATGTGTGTGTTTAGGGCACAGATAGCAAACAACTCCGCTGGCGACTCTAACACCAAGGCCCTTGTAATATCTCCATGCTCTTGTTTCTCCACTTATAAAACCAGAGCTACCATTCATCTTGTAGATATCAAAATGCATCCTAATATAAAACACTTGGGAATAGCTCTATTAGACATAAAATAAACTGCTGCCTATAAAACTGGGATTAATGAAACATTAGAAGCAAAGGTGTTTTTGCTCACGAGGCTTATGTTCCACTCAGGCAGGATTACTGGGTCTGGATTTGTTCTTGCTTCCCGGAATTATACTGCTTTTCCACCTGAGGACCCAGGCACCAGCTGAAGAACGATGCCGATGAGCTACCACAGGGTTGCCTTTGTTCTTTGCCCAGCGGGCTGGTGGCAAAAAGGAAAGAAATTGGAGAGCAGCTCATCTTTAGTCCTAAAGGCCCTCCAGGGACATCATTATAAAAATTAAATAAAAGGGAATAAGCGAAACTTCCTTTAAAACCTCGATAATGCAACATCAGGGATGTTCACATAACTAAGCAGCTATCTAGTCTGCCTTGAGAGATATAAATAAGAGACTTCTTTCAACCCGATATCACAACGTTTTACTTAGCAAATATGCCATCCTTCAGCCCGAAGTAAAGAAACACTTACTTCATTCAACAGTTAAGCAAGCTGCTATCTGGCCCTCATTATATCCGTGATTTACAAGGACTATGCAGGCCTGTGTTGCCCACGTCAGAGACCACCAATATAAAATGCAGCAAATGGGATTTTTATCTTTCAGCACGCCTCAGAGTTGTTGCACAAGATACACTTCTCAGTCTGCATATAATCAATCTAATGTAAACCATTATCTCTGCCCCAAAGACTAAGCTGAAAGCTCCTATGCTCAGGATCATACTTAAACATGTCTGACATTCACAGCTCCCTGGATTCCTTGCAAACCCTTGGCCATGCAAGATGTTCCACACGGAGACAAAGCTGGGCTGGATGTGAGAATTAAAAGGACACTATCTCATGAGGAGTTTGTTGACAGGCTGGGGAGTGAACATTTCACCAAAAATCAAAGGATGATTTGTTCCCAAGCCTCCAAATTCACCGGTAAATGCTGGCCTATCAGGAGTGGGATTACCCTGAAAGTTCAAGTTGAAGGTCAATACTCTTTGTTTCTTAAAATTAAAATATATACACGGAGGCCTCGTATTGTCTTCGTTTGTTGGCAATATTATTTAGCGATTCAGAAAGATGAGTAAATGTAAGCCTCTTTAAAACGTAACAAGAATGATAATTTTTGGCAAAGGCCAGAACGGTGGGCAGCTTATGCTACCATTTGGGCTTTGTATATATTTTTTATGTATTATTTTCCTTTTTAAAGTCCTTTTTAAAAAACCTTCTTCGGGTGAATGTTCAACACCTTTTCTCACCTCTAATTCTTAGTATATCATCCCTTCTATCACTGTGCTCATTTTCCCGAAGGTAACGAGCTTTGATAATTACCTTATTGCATCCATTGTATCTAAATCTAACCTTCACCAGCACTCACTTTGTAATGAATGAATAAACATTTGATTTCAACAGTAAGTGGCAAGTGAGGCCTGTGGTTCCAGCACAGTGCCAGGGAAGCCAGGCCACATATTCCATGTCCCTCCGGCAATTAGCTTGTCCATGAACTGCTGGGACAGGATCTTTAGTCTCACAAATGCACTCTCATAGACACAAGAGAATCCCAAAACGTGTGTGTATGTGTGCGCGTGCATGCGTGTGTGCGTGTGTGTGTGTGTGTGTGTGTGTGTGTGTGGTGTGGGTGTATAAAATTTATAAATGAAATTACTAAAATTTTGTGTACTCAATATGTGCCTACTTTTAAAATCAATTTAGTTCACTTAAAGATTGAAAATGTAAAGGAAGAAATTGGTCACTACCATAGTTTATCTGTTTCATATATAGCACCTGGGTTCATGTTGATACCATAAACATTAAGAAAAGGATTGTTTTAAAGAACGAAAAGGGAGTAGATGAAATATATTAAGTTTCTACAGATGCCGGGAATGTTAAATCAAAGAATTCAACATAAGTGAGATAGTGAAATTGTTCCAGTACAACACTTAACACCTGTGAAAAAATACTTTACATTTTTCCAATAATCTGAAAAAAGTAACTTTTCAAATAACTTGTATCAATTCCATTGTCTCCTGGGCATAGCAAAAATAGACCCCACAAAACCTCGTTGGCACTTGTTTTCTGCAGCCTTGAAGAGTCCTGACCACCTTGGGTAAGTAAAAATGCCACAATATTTATTCCCAAATAGTTAAACTTGTTCTGGCCAGCTTCTATTTTGGGAAATTGCATGTTGCCAACATAAAGAATTTCTCACATCATTTCTGTTATAAAAGCTATTCTTCATTTCCTGCCCTGAAGTAGAACTGTGCTTTCATTTTTTTTAAAATTTTTACTCATGAAACTGGCTGTCTTATAGTGAGGAGGAGGAGTCAGTGATTTCTTTATTTTGAGGCCATTTTTCAGACAGTAAGCTGCCAAATCCATTTGAGTATTTTCCAAGAACCGACATTCTTATACTTCACCTTGTAGCTGTCTAAGAGATATCCCAGAAACTTCATTTATTGGGTACAATAAAACTCATGGCTTCAACATAATTCTTTTCCTATAAAAGTAAAGGTATGTAGTAAGGCAAGACATACTGGGAACAGCAAATATGTGGATAAAAGGCTCACAGAAACTTCTCCTTCCCTTTTCACCCCATTATAGGCATCATTTGTTAGAAAACCATCATTGCTGGTATGCTCAATGGGACCACAGCTAGATTGTGACAATTACAACTCAATTTTGGGTTATTGAAGTCTCAGTGTATATTGTGCTGATAAAGCTAAGAATGAAAACTAATTTGTTCCAACCCAAACTGCCCAGCCACTGTGAAGTTGTGTTCCCCTTTGACGGCTGAATCCCAGTGGCCTGATGCAAGCAAGCAGGGAACATCAAACTGAGGCAGAGGGCAGGCAGCCTTTATCCCAGGATCAGTACTCACAAACCTGTTCCAGTGCTAAGACTGCCCCTAACATTTCTGAGGCCCTAGCAAGACTACAAATGGAGATCCATATACTATATGTCTAAATATTTAAAATATATAAAGCTAATAAACCAATACATCATATACTTCTCGATCTTCCTACTTTGACAAGTATAGCTTCATGGTGACATGGAAGTTGTAGACTTTGTGGAATTAATTTACACTATAATGTGAAAGGTAGATTTGAAGGAGTGGCTTTTAATGGGAAGGGGTGGGGATGTATCACAAAGTCTTGGTAAAGGATGCAGAGTGGAGATAGAGAAATAAATACTGGGACAAGTATGATACTTCATTATTTTGTCAACTGCTAGTTTTGCTGTACTACTCAGAATTAAATGTCAGACATGGAAAGACCTCTACAGATCGTTTTCCAGAGGTCTCCTTTGGACCATGGTTTAAATTAGGCCCTCAAGTATGTTTTCTTTTTGGCTGGCTCTAATTCTAGTCTTTCCATTCACTTCTCTTACTGCTTTCCTCTGGGTTGCTGTCTCCAGGCAAATTAGACAGCTCCTTCTTCTCCAAGCCACACTGTTCCCTTCACTGCCTGGAGTTCTTTCTTGCCCACTACTTCTCTATGTCAAATCTTCCAACTTTCTCCCTACCCATTCCTCTCATATTCAGTTTGAATAGGGAGAGAAAAAAGCTGGTTTTCCCTCCAGGCTTTCCTTGACCAGCCCAGAATTGACTTCTTTCTCTTTGTAATTCTAAGCCATTTTCTGTTTCTCTATACTGCCTTATCCTGTTGATCCTCATGTATTTGTCTTAAATTCTTGCTAGATTCGTTGCTCCCAATGGTGCACTCTAGGTACACCCCTAGATCACCCTCTATAGTTCCAGGAACATATTTATGTACAGAGAACATGTTTTAAAATTAAAGATGAATAAATAGTGAAAGTTGGTATTTGACCTTCAGAACCTCATCTTCTGGTTGAGGAGAAATGCTAAAACTCAAGGCAGTATAGAATTAAAACTTTGTTTCATCATCACTACTGTTATCATGTGTGATTAAAACTGGCTGAAATGTCTATGCTTGGGATTTGAGAAGGAGATCTCTGAGGGCTGCCATGATGGGAAGGCTTCACGAAGGAACTGGTACATGAAGTTGACCTTGGAGGACAGAACTCAGCACATAGTAGTAATATAGTAGCAGCTAATACTTATTGAAAACATACTTTGTGCCTTGCACTGTATCAAGCCCTTAACATGCCTGATTTTTCCTTAATTCTCATTATATTTCTTTATTTTTATTCTCTTTTAATTTTTGAGGAAACAGATACTTAATGACTACTTTAGTGGTAGTCATTCACTATTTCAAGGTCAGGGAAGAGATGGAATTGAAGTGTTATTTCATGTTGCTTTCAGGAGTAAGTGCTGATGAATAGGAGGACAAGCACCCTGACCAGTTTGGCTCAGTGGATAGAGCTGCCGACTCAAGGGTCCCAGGTTCGATTCCGGGCAAGGGCATGTACCTTGGTTGCGGGCACATCCCCAGTGGGGGGCATGCAGGAGGCAGCTGATCGATGTTTCTCTCTCATCTATGTTTCTAACTCTCTCTCCCTCTCCCTTCCTCTCTGTAAAAAAATCAATAAAATATATTTTTTTAAAAATAGGAGGACAAGGATAGTTTGATGAATAAATAAGCAATGAGATAATAGCTAAAGGGAAGGAGAGGCCAAGATTTGGGACATTGTATGAAGCCACAACACTAGGCTATGAAATGACTGGCTTTCAAGTCACAAAAGGTTTACAATGGGAAGATTAGGGTGAAAAGCTTTATTTCTGACACAAAAAGAAATTAACTGTGGATTCTTATTCAACCCTGACCACTGGGGACTCTCAGCCACTGCTTTTTCCCTAAGGCTCAGTTAGAACTCCCAGTAGGGCCAGGGATTTCAGGTGTTCATTTCATTAAAGTTAAATTCCAAAATTTAGGGCCTAAGAAATTCTAAAAGGATTCTAATGGAGGGTAGTGTGAATGGCAGGTAATAGAACTTCTACTACTAACTGTTGACCACCACCATTACCTCACTTTCACAAAGAACTTCATAAGTATTATCGAATTCTACAAATATTAATGATAGCAATAATCACTATTAAGTTTTGAAAAGCACATTATATTTGTAGCAAGTTTGTCATTTTCAAGAGAAAAGTTGCTTTTTTTTGGGTTTTGATTATTGTTCAATTTTATATTCTCATTTGTATGTTACAATTTCACCATGCTGGGTTCCTCTGGTCACTCTCCTCGTTGCCCAATACTATGTGTTAATATAAAGTTATGCCACCACAAATCCACCATCCAATACCATAAGCAAGAAAACATTATTTGTTACTATGGTAACTAAGAACCACACTTGTTTCAAATATATATTGTTGGACTTACATCCTTTTTCCTTTCTTTAACAAATGCTTTTAAAAAACCACCTAGAATAATGCTAAGGTATCCTCGGATCCTTGAAGTGTCTTTGGGAAAGTAACACACTGTATACAAATGCAAGTAAAACTTTAGGTTACAAGCAGTATTTATTGTACAAGGAGAGAAAAGTACAGTCATTTCATTTTTCCAAGTTTGCCCTGTGGCATCTTGTTAAAGGGCATCTGGTTATTTCTGTCATTGCATTCCACATTTCTGATGGATGACTTAACATGTGTCCACTTTGAACATTTCAAACTTGGAAAAGTAAACTGCTGTAAGTTACCCAGCACCTACCCATCCATCACGGGGCGAGGCAGTTGTGTTTCACAGTATCATCTCCTTCAGAGCACTGCCAGACTCTGGGGCATGGTGTGCAGCTGGGGAAAACAGATAAAAAAGGTTTTCTATAAAGTGCCAGTTGATAATGCACCTTTAATTATGTTTTCAGTTTAATAGGTCAGATTCTTTAAAAGTGTCCAAATTTAGAGGAGAAATGTGATGGAATTAGATTTAAAAATTGTGATACTCCACATGATTCATTTTGGTATGGATTAATATTTATCTGCTCTTAATTTTGGACCAAGATTAAAAAGAGAAAAATCATGACAGTCAAATACATACATTCAGGATGTGAAGTGAATGGAGATTTAGGGGATGATGGTTAAAGAGTAAAAAGAGAAAGCAACTTTGGGGAAAATATTGGAAAGGAAAACTAGATTTATGCCTTGAATTCTTTATCAATATTAATGATAGGTAACATTTATTGAAGGTCAGGTATTGGTTTAAATGCTTTGCGGGCAATATTTTATTTAATCTTCAAAACAGTTCTCTAATCATTATCTCTTTTTGATAAATAAGAAGACCCAAGCAGAGGGAGATCAAAAAATTCATCTTGATTCGCACAGTTAACCAGTGATGGAGATGGGGACAAACACACATGGCTGAATGACGGCAGCTTCACTCACAATCACTACCTAACACCACCCTAAGGCTCCTCAGAAGAAAGTCAGCTTCCTTAAAAGAAATGGTTTCCTATTGTCCCAGGCTCTGGAGTAGGATCATTTGCCCCATACATGGGAAAAAACAAAAACTGCTCTTCTGGGGCTGGACCTAATGCCTCAGGCCAGGACAGACAAAGAATGACTTCTGTGTGGACAGCGAGGGTCTCTGGTGCTGAAAGTGGCTAACAGGGGTGTTTGGTGGTTGTTGCTTGAAATCTCCAGAGCTCTCAAAAGAAATGTGTGTGACCCCTTAAGGGCAGAGGCCACTTTGCATGGAGAAAACACAGGAGATAAGCTCTTTTGTGATGCAAATTTTTAAAAATAAAAAACTACTTTAGCTATGTTGAAATCATAGATATAAAACTTCTCATATAAATAAGAAAGCAAATGCAATCTTCTCCTCTCTTCATAGCACCTCCTCCCCGCTCCCCTTGATTGGATCATAGTATAGCTATGTACCTACTACAGAGTAGGTCAAAACTATAAAGACTATTTCCTATAAATGCATTTCCCCCTTACTTTGAGGGTTTTTTGGAGTTCCTAAGCATGGAAACTATGTACTCATACTCACAGACCCACATTCTATAGCTTATAAAATTCTTGCTCAGGACAATTTTGTCAAGAACATTACATATTATCTCCCATTCCCCCTGTTTCATCTTCTGTGGCTTCCTTTTTCCCTTTCCATACATATATATTTTAAGGCAAGGAAGCAAAGCAACATAATACCACACAATAAACTCCCAAGAATTTCCCATTGGCTTTTTTGTTTGTTTGTTTTTTGGTGTGTTTTTTTAATCCTCACCCAAGGATATTTTTCCATTGATTTTTAAAGAGAGTGGAAAGACAGAGAGAAATATCAATGTGAGAGAAGCACATCAATTGGTTGCCTCCTGCATGAGCTCTGACCAGGGCCCAAGCCAGGGAGGAGCCTGCAACCAAGGTACGTGCCCCTGACTGGAATCAAACCTGGGACCCTTCAGTCCACGGCTGAAGCTCTATCTACTGAGCCAAACTGGCTAGGGCTCCCATTGGCTTTGAAGTGAGACACAAAAGTTTGAATTTTTGCTCTACTCTTCCTAGCTCTGGGACCACAGAAAATGTCAGTTTGCTTAACTGCTAAATGGGGCAGTTGTGAGGAATATTTAAGAAAATCTACAGAAAACCTGAACATGTATGTGCCCTGCACAAAGAAGATACTCAATGAATGACTGTCCATTAGTAAGGAAGTCAGGGGACAAATTGCATTTGGATCTCAACACCTCCACATTTGCACCTCCTGCTAAAACCCACAAGGCTTGTTTTCCTAAACAAAGCAATGTATTGGGGGTGATGGGTTAATGACAAGTCTTCTGACAGTACTACAGCGTTAAAATTTCCTTCTTCCTACATCTTTTTCCATTTTGTCTTGACAAGCGCTGCTTCCCAAGTGATGAGTAGGTAGCACATGATCTATGAGAGAGCAGGCTCTCCATTTCTCTCACCACTGCATTTCTCTGGAGGAGCTGAGGAAAAGTTGATGTTTTCAGGAAGGGTAATTAATATTGAGACACAGCCACTGCTTCAATCACCTGCATATCAATCAACTTCTGCAAGGCCAGAGTTCAATTAATTGATGACACCCCGGAGACACCCAAAGCAGTTAACAAGTCTCTAGAACTTAGTGAAAAAACAAGCTGCAAAATCCAATCTCCCATAAATTCCCTTTGCGGCCCATCTCCAAATTTATCCTTCTACACCTATATTTCTTCTGTTAAGAAGTATTTTGCAAGAAGAAAGCAGAGAAGCCAAGTACTGAAAAGTCACAGCATCTCGAAAGGAAGCCATAGTACTTTTATCTATGACCATCAATGAATGCCATTTGGTTTTAAATCCTAAACAGAATCCATTTTTAAGAAAAAGCGTGTCTTATCTTGGAAGTTTCGTAAAGCACCACTCTTCTTGCCAGCATGCTTTTTAGTGTGTCAGCAAGTCAGAGTTCATGTTGTTAAATATGGTTTGTTGAAAAGCTGGACAATGTGCCGCCATGACTCTGTAAAATGGCCTGAGGTGTTATGGAGAGAGCAGCCTAGAGAAGATGTGGTGTGACAGTAGTGATGCTGGGATGAGGTTTGCTAAAGTATTTAAACAAGGAGGCCGTGAGACTGGGGTGGCTTTAATGCCTTGGTAGCCTACGTAAGCAAGCCAGAATCTAAGCTAGAGTCATTGTACTTGAATCCAAGAAAATGATAACTTAATAACAACCAGTCACAAACAGCCAAGGCTTTCCCAAATAAGACAGCTGTTTAAGCTTTAGCCAATCAAATAATTTCTTTGTGTTGCTTCAGCATCTTCTCTATACAGCCCTTGCCCTAAGCTACTGTCAGTAGAGCACCACTAACCACTTCTGGTTTGACACTCATTATCTAATTGGAATTGATGTTTGATCAAATAAACTTCAAAGTTTTAATGTGCCAGTTTACCTTTTAACAATTCATTTATATCACTTGCCTGGGGTGGGGAGGGAAACTGGGTACACCAATGCTGTTCTCTGGCCACTGACTCAGAATCTGAATCCAAAGTACTTTGCTGGGACTTCCTTTCATCATTACATAAAAGGGTACGGTCTTTTTTTTTTTTAGTTTTATTCATTTCAAACGGGCCGGATCCAGCCCTCGGGCCGGAGTTTGCCCACGGCTGGTCTAGAGGTAGTGCTTCTTTTGCAGGTGGAAATTATAAAGGAAGAGGACTTATGGTCCAGGGTCAAGTTCAGTTTGCTTCTTTCTTTTCCATTAGTCCGACCAGCATCTCTAGGTAGTAGCTTTCACAAGACTCAACATAGTAACCACTCACACTTGATGGGATCATCTCCATATCTATACCTGGGGGAAAACTGGGGAACTGTCCTTTCATCCACCTCACCTTCCACCCTACAGCACAGCCTTCAAACTGCTGTTTTTCTGGTCTCATAAATATTTTGTTTATTGGTCTATGTGATGTTTGCCTGTCTGACCCTCACCTATGATATAAGCCCCTTGAGGTTAGGGTTAATGTCTTTTCAATTCTGTATTTAACCAAGTGCTCAGAGCCATAAACAGAGGCTTACTATCAGTTTTTCCTGAAGCGCTTTCAGGGTTTCCATGTTGGTAGCATATTTTATTCTTCAACTTGTATTTTAATTTTATGCCTAGTTTAAGAGAGAATACTCTTCATAGACTCATTTGGTCTGTCATCAATTTTGGAGCCACACTGTCATATAAACAAAGCAAATTTTTCTAATCCCCAATAAAGTAAACTCAAGTACAAAAAAGTTCAATGTGCTTCAGCTTACACTGGAATATATAAATACTTCTGTGTCTCATAAAAAAACAGCACTAGGCATATTATAAGCCATTTGGATTTGGCATCATTCATTTTAGTGTTAGTGTTTCATTTAGAGACAGATTTCTGAAAAATAGAACCATGACAAGACACCTCTTATAAATCAAAGCCATGATGTCACAAAACTATGGAATTGTGAAATCCAGTAAGAGGTCAATGGGCAGTGGTGAGCCATATGCGGACTTTCAAAACGTAATGAGGGTACCTCAGGTTCCATGCCATGTTCCTATCCTGAGCCCCACTAGAAAAAGCCCTTCAGGACTAAGGTGAAATCCAATAATTTCATCTGTCACTTTTAGAATAGGCATTTTGTGAGTTTAACTAAAATAAAATGTATTTCTTCCATTTTTTATTTACTAGAAATCATGGAACTATTTAATATACCCAGACTTATATTACATAACAACTGCTAATTAACCTTTGGCTAAAAACATATTTGAGTTATACCACTTGTCCACTTTTCAGTCAAAATTTTTTTCAATATAACATCCTTTTTACCCCAAAGCCCACTAAATAAACATGCTAGAAGTCATGTATTGACATTATGATTTCAAGCAAAGACCCATTGACCAATTTACTTGACAACAGCAGTTTCTAATCTGCGATGTCATATGGAACAAATTTGAATTGTATGCCCTAAGTAGATGAACCCAAAATGTTTTGCTTTGCAAACACAGATCAAATGAAAGGGACCAAAAAGGAGTATCATCTATGATTCTGCCATCCATTGTGCATTGAGCTATTTCCACGTGTTTCAAAGCCCTCTTGTGTTTAGCATTTATTTTGTTCCAAAGATGTGTTTCTGTTCTGTAACATATTTTTGTGTGCCGTGTGGTAGTTTGTTGCAGTAATCATTCCAATTTGTTCAGACTTTCCTTGGCCCACACCTGTAGGGAGTCTCCTTCCACATCGAGAGTCTGGGTATGTGACTTGCTCTGTGCAGTGGTACAATAGCAAATATATTGTAGCAAGAGGCTTGGGAAGCATCTGCACATTGGGGCTTGCCCTTTTCTGCTGCTCTTTGGAACCCAGAGACCTCCTGGAGAATGAGAGACACAACACATGGAGCAGAGATGAACCATCCTAGCTGATACGTTCTAGATCGACGGTTCCCAGAATGTGGTCCCCGGAACAGCAACAGCAGTATCACATGTGAACTAATTACAAATGCAAATGGCACATTCTCCAGCTTAACCCTAGTACTACTGATTCCTTAACTATGGAGATTAACATAGCAATTTGTGTTTTAAGGAGCTCTCTAAGTTCCCTAAGACATGAGAGAACCACTACTCTAGACCAGGGGTGGGCAAACTTTTTGACTCGAGGGCCACAATGGGTTCTTAAACTGGACCGGAGGGCCGGAACAAAAGCATGGATGGAGTGTTTGTGTGAACTAATATAAATTCAAAGTAAACATCATTACATAAAAGGGTACAGTCTTTTTTTTTTTTTTTTAGTTTTATTCATTTCAAACGGGCTGGATCCGGCCCGTGGGCCGTAGTTTGCCCACGGCTGCTCTAGACCAATCATACTGCCAATTGCCAAACACAGAAGTGAGGTCAACATAGACCAGGAGTAGGCAAGGAACACAGCCACACTCACGTGCCTACATATTGTGCTGGCCGCTTTCATATTACAACAGTAGAGCTGAGTAGTTGTAACAGAGACAACATGACCTGCAAAGCCTAAACGGATTTAGTATGTGATCCTTTGCAGAAGAAGTTTACCCGCTGCAATCTTTAAACCAGTGGTTCTCAACCTTGGCTGCACATTAGAATCACCTGGAAATCTTTTTAAAATCCTGATTTCTGGGCCTCATCCTCCGGAAATTCTGTTTCGTTGTTACTAATGTTGTGGCCCCACCCCATAACAAAGAAACAGAATTTCTGGAGGATGAGGCCCAGAAACCAGGATTTTAAAAAGATTCCCAGGTGATTCTAATGTGCAGCCAAGGTTGAGAACCACTGCCTTAGACCAACCAGTTCTAGCTGAGTCATTAGCTAACAACAGGAATCAGCTGGTCTGGGAAAAAAAACACCAGCTTAGTTAACCCACAGAATCATTAGAAATAACAAATGTTTGTTATTTTAAGCCATTAAAATCTGGATCAAAACGTGCAAGATAACAATGAATGCACAAAAACTATTGCCTTTTGTGCAAGTGGATCACAGACTGTCACCACCTTCCAGGAAATGACTCCTTTGAACTTAGCTTCAACCTTCCCACCTACAATCAAGGTTTCTCTTTCTCCGTTGGTGAGTACAATAAACCTTCATTACATTATGTGTGGTGTTCAAACTGCATTTATTTAATTTTAAATTGTTGTTATTTATAGAAACATTTTATCATTCATTTGATCTATTTTTCTGTCTGCAAAAAGTCTTTTGGTATCTTGAGTTGGGTTGGAACACATCACTTTTCCCATTAAAATTAATGAAAATATTTTTGTAATTTAATGTCTTTTCAGTTAGCAGCAGGGTTTGCAGAAATGAACGAAGTTGTTAAAGATCTAAAATCTGGAAACATAAGATGTTAGTGGCTATGTCTGTGTAGGGAGATTATGATTGCTTTTATTTTTTGCATGTTTGTTTTTAATTTTCCCATTTAAAAAGTAATTAAGACATTATTTTGAAATACAGATCTCTCCCTGACCCCCAAACAGATATGTACACATTTGTTTTAAAATTTTTACTTAGACTAAGTTGTGTTTTGTGTTCCAAAATATTGTATATGCAATATTAAATGGCTAATACCTCCAGGTTTTATCTTACTACTTTATTATTTATTGAGCTTGGGGTATTATGGTGGTGGGAGATTTAATTTGATATAAAATGGATAATTTCATTTATCATTTAATTTCACCTGAGTAGGCACCAGACAGTAGTGCCTCTTTGATTTGGCAGTTATACCTGGAAGTGACTTGAATGAGACCCCACCCTAGGGAAAAAGAGAAAAGAAAACACATTCCCTAGTTGATTGTGTTATCCAGCTCCGATGAAAATGAAAAAGGAAGAAATGGACTTTAATGGGCATAGGAGGGTCATAGCAAAGTATATATGACTGCAGAGGGAAGGGCAGGTTCAAACCATTGCCAGGATAGGGGTGAAAAAATTCCTGCATCCTTTTAAACCTAGATTAGACTACTATCCACCTGGTACTGTTAGAGGAAGAGAATGCCAGAGGCAGAGGAATAGACAGTATGACCCCTTGAATCTTCCAACCTTGCAGTTTTGTGAAAAGAAACCAGAGTGTGAGCTTCCATAAATAAATTTTCTCCCTTTGTTTCAAGTTAAATGTAGTGACTCCTCATTATTCAAGGAAATGTGTGAGCCTCTGGGACTGGGAGGCATTCCCATGCATGGGCAGATACCTGCAGAGGCTTTAACAAGGCAGCGTCTATGTGCAAGCATTACTACAGAGATAGCTGATTGCATCAGCCAGCCTGGTTCAGACATGCCATGACTCTAATCAAATGGCACCAACCAATTTCGGAAAGTCCAGTTAGACCTTGTAAATTCTGGCAGCAGTAGATGTGGTGTGTGAGGTTTAACTAGAGCAGTGGTTCTCAACCTTGGCTGCACATTAGAATCACCTGGAAATCTTTTTAAAATCCTGATCTCTGGGCCTCATCCTCCGGAAACTCTGTTTCTTTGTTATTCTGTTTCTTTGTTATGGGGTGGGACCACAACATTAGTAACAAAGAAACAGAATTTCCTGAGGATGAGGCCCAGAAATCAGGATTTTAAAAAGATTCCCAGGTGATTCTAATGTGCAGCCAAGGTTGAGAACCACTGAACTAGAGGTTATATGAAATCACAGTCTGTACCACTCTTGAAATGCATGGAAGTGGAAAGGAAACAAAAAATTTTCAATTAAATTAGAAAAATACAAGCAACTTATTCAGAAACCTTTAAGATAAGGCCAGCCTCCTTCTGCTTTGGTAAGGTTATATGATTTTTATGAGGCAGAAGATCTCATCAGTGTGCTAGTACCCCAGATGTGGATCCTTGGGCCTGATTCAGAGAAAATGCCTGGAAGGGGTCCAAATTCCAAGCTGGGGAAATAGCAGGGATTGCTTTCTCCTGACTATGTTCAGTGTTTTTAGTATAAATCACTTATCAGCCAGAGGTCCTTGTAACTTATGTACTAAGGTATTTTTTGTATGTAGAAAAAAGGTATCAGGGGAATAATGAACTAATCTCTTTCATAAAACTCTGGTATTCAAAGCTCTTTTGGACACAGTTGCCAATGATTTTCACCACCCAAGATGAGGTGACCAAGCAAGTCTGTTGGTCCTAATGGCCTCACATCCTCAGAGCTAAGATGACAGCTATCACTAACATACAAAATCTACTATTGCTACAATATACCCCGAGTTATCACTATTTATGAAAAATAAATTCCAAGGGTTTTACTTGATTAACAATAATATTTCTGGGCTTAAGATTAGTGTGAAATTACCTGGGCCTATTCCAAAAACACCCTAGATACTCTTCTTTTCCTGGAAGTGACTTTTCTCAGTTTTTTCTTAGGCACCCTTATGCTAAGATTACTTGGGGCTCTTGGGCTAGCGGGGATCCATTTATTGGTTGCTCTGATCTACACACAAAGCTTCTTCTCTCTGAAACAATCTCCAGCCTTCCTAAGAAGAGTGTCTTGCGGGGAGCTTCACAAATCTCATCAACATGCTAGAGGGGTGAGTAAATCACTGCTAGCAGGTGCCTGGTAGACCCAGCCAGGTACCTCTCAAAAGCCAATCGCAATGGTTATGTATCTCTGACTGAAGGCAGGATCAGACCTACTGCTTGGCTGAGAAAGAAGGAAGGATGCAAATGAGCATCTGACCTCAGGCTTGGTGTCGGGGAAGTGCCTTAATAGTGATTCAGCACTGCTCTGAAGGTCTCAGCTGATCAGTCCTGACTGGTGGTGATTCACTTAGGCAAAACAAAGAGAGCCAGGGCCGGCTCTCTTTCTCTCAAATCTTTATTGTTGAAAGTATTACATAGGTCCTCCTTTTTCCCCCATTAACTTCTTCCAGCCCACTCCCATCCCACACCCAGGCCCTCATCACCCCATTGTCTGTGTCCACGGGTTATGCATATTTGCATACAAGTTCATTGGTTGATCTCTTCCAACCCACCCTCCCCTGCCTTCCCTCTGAGTCTCTTTTTCATCGCAGGTGGAAAAGTCTACTGTAGTAGACTTCTTTGTGGGAGCATTGTGTACTGTATCATAAAGAATATTAGGCATTATCTAAAGAAGAAGGTAAAAAAGAGGCCCTGAAAAAGTGCAAGTTCATGCAAATGGAAGGGCTAACTCTAAAAGAAACTCCAATTCCAGTGCTCTCTGTCTAATGTCCATACTACCTTCATCATGGGTTTAGAGTAGAACTATGGCCCAAGTAGACATGATATCCTTAGGCACCTACCATGTATAAGGCATGTTGTTTGTTAACAGAAAGTTACAAGAACCAGCCCCAAGTCTAAAGGAGAGGGACTAAAGGGTGATGGCTAATAGTAGTGGGAGTTTGAAAGAAAGATGGAATTGGACAAGACAGGGAGAATCAGTGACCTCTTAATATGTGAGGATATGTTTCTCTCAAGTAGAGAGAGGGCACTTTGAGCTTGAGTTTCAAAGGTGCCTATAAAAGCCTTATGGTTTGGCTCTTTGTTTTAGTCTTGCCTTTAATTTTATGAAAAATTCCTTCTGTAGCCCATGATGACAGAGAGGGTGATTATTGATCCATATACTGGGTAACTCTTTGGGTTTGCCCATTCACATTTGAGTGGCTTTAGAACAGGAAAATGGAACAAAGCCCAAATCACTTGACTTAATTTCCAGCAAATCAGTTATTAGAATATTCAAGTTTATTGGCTTATGCAATTAATTTATTCTGCCTTTAATGACTTAAAAATCCTTCAGGTGCCTGGTGTTTTCTGTTTGTATTTCCAGTGACATGCCATCCTTCTCTGGATTGTTCTAAATCCCCTCTGGACTGAGTCAAGGATGGTTCCATATGAATAGGTCAGTTATTGGTTACAAATTGAAAATAGCTATTTTATGTGAAGAAGAACATTTTGCACTATTCCTCTTTGCCAGGGCTGCTGTCTACTAGATAGCAGCTGGACACTGGACACTGAGCAAGCTACATACTTGGCAAGTCCACAGGCATTGCAGGGGGTATACAGTGCTGCAGCCCTAGAAGCAACTTAAGAACTTGAAATGGCTCTATTAACTTTTAGTTAGCAAACACCTCATGATAAACCATAGAGTGGTCTTCCCAGACTGTCTTCTAATTCTCCTCTACTTTAACTATACATATTCTATAGAAAGACGGGGGCAGGAAAAGGTGGTACCCTGTACAGGTCTATCAGTTAAGATTTGATCAGGGACATAGGACAACTCTGAGTGATAAAGAATAAAGGATCTATTATCAAGATTAGATCTCACATAGTAATGGGAGTTGATTATGAATTCTATGGAAGACAGTTTTCTCTATATCTGGTGTGGACCTGAAGTCACTGCAGGTTAGTGGGTCCAGTTGTTGGATTAAAATAAAAGGCATGACGTGAAGGAGAGCATGGACACACCAGAACCTGTGAGAATAAACTAGAATCTACCTAGACAAATTGGGACCTGCATCTGTCTCTCACCACCTTCAACCTCAATACCTGGGAGACTTGAAAATGAAGCCAGTGCCTTCTATACAATTGCATAGGCAATGGGCCCAGGACTTGGAGAAATAGGAGATGAAGCAGGAGGAGCTGCGGGCTTAAGTGTTGCCCAATGAGTAAGCCCTCGGCGGACAACAGGTGCAAGTTGCAACTGCACCTGGGGTTCTGCACCAACCTCCAGGTGTAGTACCTATTTCAATTTGTCTTCTAAATATTGTGCAAATTTCTCTCGTGGCCCTTTCTTAATGAGGAGCCCTATAGCATAAAAAGTTTGTGAAGACACAGGTACTAACTTTATATTTTTTGTTAGAGAGGTAAAAACTAGGTGGTGCAAGTATAAATGTGTAAACTTGTTGTTCTCACTAAATGAGCCAGTTATAGTAAGAGAATAACTGATTTGAGTAAATATGTGTTAATGGTATATTTTTATTTTTAAAATTGCGATTCTATTCACCTTCAAAATGGAGCCAGAGCTTATGTTCCTAAGGTTATCAATTCTATCTTAAAATCAAAACATTAAAGAGGCTTCAAAAATTCATCTGAGCACTCCTTTGTCACTTGCACTGAGCCAGATTACTCTCTATTCATTTGTTCGGCAAACATATGTCGATAAACCATCGTTCCACATTCTATGGCTACAAAGATGATCAAAACACAGTCCCTGCCCCCCTGACATTCAGCCAGTGCCCAGAGAAGGCAAGTGATTGGACTCACTCAGGGTTGGGTTCTGCCAGGCAATCAGTTACGAGGGGATGAAGGATGGTTTGGTGCCTCGATCCATGTCCCAGATAAATTTTATCCGCCTGACTCTGGGAGTTCCTTACCAACATCTCAACAAACACTGAATTTAAAAATGAAGTATCTTTTTTTCTCTAACCTCTGGACAAATTTTAAATGTTTTTTCTTAAAATACAAGAGAATGGGCAACTAAATGCCAAGATTTCTTGCTGAGCTTTAAGATTACTTGTTTCCAAAACACTTGGGTTTTGGAGGAAAATATTCTCATATTCAATGCTTTGTAGTAGTTCTAGCCATTTTGTAACTTGGACCTTCCTTAGAATCTAAAGAAAACTGTATCCATGTGTTTACAAAAATTTCCAAAGGAATTCAGTGATGAAGTCCAGGGTAAGACCCTTTAATGACATTAATTGGTATTTTTTCCCCTAACCTTAACTGCCCTTCCAACAGCATGGTGATTTCATTTGGGGGAATAGTTTCTAACCCCTTTTGGGTTCTTTTGGTGGGGAAGCAACCAAGCTGTAGTCACAAGGTCCAAGCTAGAACAATCAGATTTTTTTTTCTCCCTGAAAAAAAATTAGCTAAGTTACAGAGATGACAATGGAGAAATGTGGTAGGTGAAATGGCTAGCAAGCATTCCTTTTTTACAATCAGTAAAGAAAATGTACATAATTAATATTAAGTTTTAAGAATTATAAGTTTGAAATAATCATTCATTTCCTCATTTGACAAAGGACTATTGAATGCCTACCCTGGAGGGAGCAGTCCCTCCAGGGAGGAACTCAACCAGTAAATGGACAACTGTAATCCAACATGTTAGGTTGTGCTGAAGGAAAATTGGTGCTATCGGAGGTCAGAGTAGGGGCAGGAACTAGGTGCCCATAGCTCAGATATAAAAGATTGAATTAAGTAGCAATCTTCTGAGTCCAGTTTATGGGAAAACGTAGGCAGCAGCCATTACAAAGATAAAAGATGAAGCCCAGGGACCAGTCTCAAGGGGAATGTCCGGGAAGGGAATAATGGCTGGACATTGAAAGTGAAGAAACAGGTGAAGGCAAAGAGGGAAACAGCAGTTCTCAAGCTTTACTATGCAGGAGAATCTGGGAAGCTCATTTAAAATGCAGCTTCCCTGAGTATTGCTCCCCAGAGTCTTGCTCCCCAAAATTCTGATACTCTGGGGCAATGGCAAGAAGCTGCAGTTTTCAGCATTCCAAGTGACTAATCAGGATGATGCCTTCTGATCTCACTTTGAGAAACACCTCGTGTTGTCAAAAGTCCCTGTCACAGTATGGTCTTCTCTGCTTGCCCACTTAATCCAGATCTTTCCAATAATCATATTTACACATCTTTTCCTAGCACTGAAGTGAATAGATGTTTCATACATTTCTTTTAAAAGAATGCTTTCTTTTTAAAAAATCTTCAGACATTTAGAAGACATGATGTGTTGGTGTCTGAGGCTGTTGCTAGCACCCCTCCATCCTTTGCTGCCTTGCCCTGTCCTAGAAGAGCAGGCTCCGTGAAACCCAGCTGTAGGCTGCCCCCTGGGTAACTCAGATGCTATCGACAGGATAGTAAGTGTGACCTTTGTCCCAGAGAGTCCATTTCTCAGCTCATATTCCCTTTTCCCTAAGTACCTTCTGTGACCTCTCTGAAGCATGTGAAAATCTCTCTGTAAGCAAAGTAGGTTAGTGTCCTGGCTTTGATTGGAAATTGGACCAATGGAAGGCATACTGTGAAGCAGTAGCTTCCCACAGCAAGGGCAGATGCTAAAGTATGATTTATAGGAACACCGCTCTCTTCTGTAGTTACAGACCTCTTTCCCTGAGCAGCAGGTTAGACATGTCTTATTAACATTGACAATTTTAGCACTTCCTTCCTCATGTCATAAGAGCAACTTCTCTAAGGTTTCTTGTTACGGAGCAAGCAGAAGATATCGACAGACTGCTGAATCTCGTTTTCTCAGTGCTGTCCATTAATTACACTGATGGAGCAAACTTGGTGAAGCTTAAGATTCAAGTACGTTTTAAAACATGCTGCTTTTTAAATGTGCTTTGAATGCATCAGAACTGTATTTCAAGAGACACTTGATTTTCAAAAATAAGCAAAAATGGATTTATTCAGGAATAGCAAAGAATTGCAATTCAGGACATGAGAGCTATGGTAAAATCACAGGCAAGTCCAGAGAACAGAAAAGGAGAATGTTCCTTTATAAAGGAAAGGGGAAGTTGGAGCTGTTATAAACAAACAAACAAACAAAAAATCCATTGGAGGAAACTGTGAATTCAAAGTGTACTGGCTTTTCATTGGCTGGATGTTATAGTGTCTCATTGGCTGGGCTGTTGCAGGGGGAAGAGAAGATTTTTCTTTCTCTGTTGGGTAGTAGAGTAGAAAACATTTTCCAATTGGAGAGGTAAGGCACTGTCTCTTCCCGTTTGGGGCAACTGATGATGAGTGATAGGGCGGGCATAAGTGCTCCCTCTACCAGCCCCCCTGACTCCAATCTTAGTTGAAGTTTCTTTTATTAATTTATATGACTTTAGTTTTAAAAATTTATAAGCCATTATAAACACACATACATGGAAGGAGAATTATATAATAAACCCCCTTAGACTCATTACTCAAATTCAAGAATTATCAAGATTTTTATATTTTACTTGTTTCTTTTGTTTTTGTCCTATTTTGCTTTATTTATTAAAACATTTGAAAACAAATCCCACCTGCCATGTTGTTTCACCCTTACATATATTGAGAATATCTTTTTTAAAATGGGCATTTTCCTACCTAACTACAGTGTCATTATCACTTTTAACAACAATAATTCATTGATATCATCTAGTATCTGGTCCATTAAAATTCCTGAAATGTCTCAAAATTTCTTTTTGCAATTGGTTGGTTTAAATGAGATCCACATAGTAGGAACTTAATTTTAGGGAGTGATTTTATTTTTTATATTATTTTTATTTTATTATTTTTTAAAATTAATTATTTATTATTGAAAGTATTACATATGTCCCCTTTTCCTCCCATTGTCCTCTCCCAGCCTGTCCCCACCCCCTTGCCCAGGCTTTCACTCCCCCAGTGTCTGTGCTCATTGGTTATGCTTATATGCATACAAGTTCTTTGGTTGATTTCTTACCACTCCCCCTCCTGCCTCCACTCCCCTGCCTTCCCTCCGAGGTTTGACGGTCTGTTTGATGCTTCTATGTCTCTGGATCTATTTTTGTTCATCAGTTTATTTCCACAAATAAGTGAGATCATGTGATATTTATCTTTCTCTGACTGGCTTATTTCACTTAGCATTTGCTCTCCTGGTCCATCCATGCTGTTGCAAATGGTAAGAGTTCTTTCTTTTTTTAGAGCCACATAGTATTCCATTGTGTAGATGTACCACCATTTTTTAATCTACTCATCTGCTGATGGGCTGTTTACAAAGTTAGCTATTGTAAATTGTGCTGCTATGAACATAGGGGTGCATATATTCTTTCTGATTGGTGTTTCTGATTTCTTGGGATATATTCCTAGAAGTGGGATCACTGGGTCAAATGGGAGTTCCATTTTTAACTTTTTGAGGAAACTCCATACTGTTTTCCATAGTGGCTGCACCAGTCTGCATTCCCACCAGCAGTGCAGGAGGGTTCCTTTTTCTCCATATCCTCACCAGCACTTGTCGTTTGTTGATTTGTTGATGATAGCCATTGTGACAGGTGTGAGATGGTACCTCATTGTCGTTTTGATTTGCATCTCTTGGATGATTAGTGACTTTGAGCATGTTTTCATATGCATCTTGGCCTTCCCTATGTCTGCTTTTGAGAAGTGTCTATTTAGGTCCTTTCTTCATTTTGTGATTGGATTGTTTATCTTCCTTTTGTTAAGTTGTATGAGTTCCCTATACATTTTGAAGATTAAACCCTTATCGATGTAACATTGGCAAATATGTTCTCCCGGGTAGTGGGCTCTCTTGTTGTTTTGTTGATGGTTTCTTCTCCTGTGCAGAAGCTTTGTATTTTGATGTAGTCCCATTTGTTTATTTTCTCCTTAGTTTCCATTGTCCTAGGAGCTGTATCGGTAAACATGTTGCTACGAGATATGTCTGATATTTTGTTGCCTGTGGATTCTTCTAATATTTTTAGTGAGTGATTTTAGAGTTGGCTCTATGAAAGTGGCCAATCTAATCTTAAGGTTTCATTTTTCTGCCCTGACTGGTTTGGCTCAGTGGATAGAGCGTCGGCCTGCGGACGGAAGGGTCCCAGGTTCGATTCCGGTCAAGGGCATGTACCTTGGTTGCGGGCACATCCCCAGTGGGGGGTGTGGAGGAGGCAGCTGATCGATGTTTCTCTCTCATCTATGTTTCTAACTCTCTGTCCCTCTCCCTTCTTCTCTGTAAAAAATCAATAAAATATATTTTTTAAAAAAAGGTTTCATTTTTCTGAAGAAAGCACAGAGTACTGCATCAGTTCTTTCTGCTGCCTTTTATTCTCTTTCTGCCACAAAGCTTGGGATCAAGAAAGACAACCGCTGTTTCTCATGCCATCCTGGGTATCATGTCTGTGAGGCTTAATTCTGAAGACAGAATTGATATGAAGTCAAATGAAACCACTTTCCCAGGGCACCCAGAACCTTATTTGCAGTTTTTATGATGAAAATGAAGGGAGTCGGTGGGAGGTTTGTTGTTGGCTCTGTATCCTGTGTAGAACCTTAGCAGCCATTCCCTATAATCCTCTCCCTCAACCACATTTGTGGTGATGGGGCAATACAAAGCTGATGTTCTCTTTATTAGGTTACACTCTTCAAGAAAACTCTGGACTTGCCATCCTGTTCAGACATGCCGAGTTAAAGTCAGTATCAGAATGACATAGTACCGGAGTCAGTTCTCCTTGATTCAAGTACTAACCCCGTCCTCACTAACTGTACTAGAAAACTACTCAATGTCTTTGAACTTCAATGTCCATATGTGCAAATGGGTATATTAGAGGTTACTTTGTGAGGATAAAAGTGGGATAACCTATGAACCACCTTGATGCACACTGCCTTGTGGGCACTTAAATGCTACTTTCTTCCTCTTCCTCTCCTTCCCTCTTGAACTGCTAAAAAAAAAAAAATTAGAAGCCTTTGACAACTTCTTACAAAATGTATTTTGTGGCCCTGGCTGGTATGGCTCAAGCACTAAAAGGTTGCTGGTTTGATTCCCCGTCAGGGTACATGGCCAAGTTGCTGGCTGGGTAGGGGGTGTGCAGGAGGCAGCACATTGATGTTTATCTCTCTCTCCCTTACTCTTGCTCTAAAAAACAATAAAAATATATTTTTAAAAGTATTTTGTGGTCCTTAACTTACTTTGGAGTACTTTGTTTTAGGCATTTCTCTTCACTGTTTCTTTCCCCTGGTAAAGCTACCTTAAATTGGCAACATTGACATGTAAATGGAACTGCAGTTACTGGTTTGGGGAGATAATAAATGTAGACGTGTGGATGGTTTAGAGACGATTTACATGCTGGTTCAGCAGACAAGCCTCCCGAGGCCTCTTTATATCCACACTGGCCAACTGCAGCTTAATCTGACAAGGATAATGTGCAGAATGTAAATATTACCATTTGCTCCATGTCATCTCAGATCAGACACTAATTTGCAAATGTAATTTATCATGTCTAAAGAAAACCAAAATGACAGCTCTTACCAGTATTTGGTATTTTTGTGTTAACAATAGTTCATTTATGATTGTTATTGTTTCAGGCAGAAAATATGTCTCAATATGTTCTGCTGACAATGTGGGCTTTTGGAGCCCAAACCTCTTCTAGGCTTTTCAATCTTCTTCCTTGTTGCATGCCATTACCCAGGTTGGTCTTTTGATTGTTGGCTCCCCTTCATTACACTTTTCATGCAGTTGAAGGAATTGTTCTGATAATATTCCAAGTTCTGGGATCTGTTTTACAAGTGGACTGGATGGCCCATGTGAGGACTGAGGGCCCCATTTGATCTAACGTGCATTTTGACTGTTTTCACTAAGGGTCTCCATCACAAAGAAAATATCTAGAGCAACAAAAGTAGCAAAAAACTAGCCAAAGCCAAATTATAGATGAATTATAGGCCAGTTTGTGATACTGAGCTTCAAGGACTTGCCAACAGTAAGCTGGCCAATAAACCACAATATCCAACTTGTCAGGTTCCTATGGACCACAGAAGACTAAATCTATCCCCAAAGCAAAACTATCTGCATAAAAGGAGAGGGTTCGTGCACTAGTTGGTTTGGCTCAGTGGATAGAGCCTCAGCCAGAGGACTGAAGGGTTCCTGGTTCGATTCCAGTCAAGGGCACATACCTTGGTTCCAGGCTCGATCCCCAGCCCTGGTCGGGGCATGTGCGGGAGGCAACCAATACATGTGTCTCTCTTACATTGGTGTTTCTCTCTCTGTGTCTCACCCCCTCCCTTCCATTCTCTCAAAAAAAAAAATCAATGGAAAAATATCCTCTGGTAAGCATTAATGGGAGAAAAAGAGAGAAAGAGAGAGAAAGGGTTCACTATTTTATATTAAGTCATTTTCATTAGTTCACAATTTGTTATTCCTTCTTTCCTCTCTTCAAGACTCTTCTAAGGTTAGCACTAGACTCTACGTTGGCACGTTGATAATCCCTTTTATCTTTGTAAGACCACTGCGGTACATTGCCCAGCAATCTGTAGTGAGATCAGTCTGTCCGTGCATGGCTGCTGGTGAGTTAGAAGGACGCCAGGAAAGAGGGAGTGGAGCCAATCACCACTAGCCCTGACGGTAGCATTTCAAAGAGGAGACCTGCCAATCCCAGTAAAAACTCATGACATTTCAGAAGAACTTCAGGATCTTTCTGCCTCATTTCTCACATAGAAAAATAGAGATTCAAGTATCCCCAGCAGGAAAGAATAGGTTGTTGTTTCTCTTTAATGGAGAACAATGTCCCAGCACAGAACTTACACCAGGTCTTGTGCTTCTCCCCATGGTGAATGGCACAGGAGATAAGGATAGAAAGTGTCTGGGAGGGACCCAGGCCTGCAGATAATACTTTTTGTCATCCTGATTGGAAAAGCTTGAACAGCTGCTTTGATTCAGTAAAGCTGAATTTCCAAGGTTCCCTTGACCTTTACTTAAACTGCCTTTGAGACAGACTATTTTTGTTATCGCCTGATGAGCTAGAAGGAGCTTATAAGTTAATTACAGTGTGAATAAATCATTAAAAAGTGCAAATTACTGATGTGGAGTTCTGAGCTGAGAATTATCACCTGGTTGATGGCAACAATGTAAACACTGTTCAAAGAGCCAGAAGTTGGATTTTGCATATTCCCTGCTTATTCCTTAACTGCTGTGGGCTCCGGTTATTTCAGACGTGCATTTGGAAGACTGGATAGTATTAACCCAACTTATGTGAAGCTCTTCTGTGTCCTTGTATGAAAAGGCTTAGCTTTGGAGGGGGCTGCATTTTAGTCCTGCACATCAGTGTCCACAGGGGCTTTCCTTAGGGCCTGGCAGTGGTTTCTTAAATGAAGTTGATACCACCACCACCATCAATGAGCAAAAACAGAAAACTTCCATATAACTCCACAAGGCGAATGATCGAGGAACGTGGTAAAATGCAGATTACAGCGAAATAGAGAGAGATTTCAACTTTACATGTCTGCCAAACATAACTGAAATTCAGTCTCTTTATTAGCCTGAGAGGGGTAGCTTGTTGTAAAGGATATAATTTGAAATCCCCTCAAGAGTATTTGGGATTTGTGCCATTGATTATGCATTCAACCTCAATTTATTGTTAAAAGATGTTATGTATGTTACATCGTCTTCCTGATGTGCTGTTATTTGTTAGACCTATATTACTCTCCATTATGTAAAAATAAAACTCAAACCTCCTAAGTATGAATTTTCCCTTAAATGATATTATATTCCAATCATCAATCATTTTACAGATTCCAACCCTTTTACATTTTATAGATTTCTTCCATACTTGTTTAATTCCCACAACAAACACATATTGAGTGTCTGTGCCTCAGTTCCCTCTGAAAAATGGAGATAGAAATAAAATCTACCTTGGCGTTCTTTGAGTTTTAAATGAGCTAAAATCTTTAGAGAACTTAGAAAAATATCTACAACATAGTAAGTGCTATAGATGTTAGGAATTTTTATTATTTAATCTTTGCCCAGCACCATTGCCAGGGTAGGGGTGGGCTGCAGATATTAAAAATCATAAATCGTGAATACTTTTCTCTGTGATCTACCTTGGTGGGATACCAATAAATGTGAAATAAGTAAGGATCATGACCTGGAACCGGCTGATTATTGTAAAAAGATGAAGAGCAGCACCTGGGAGCGGGGAATTAATCTCAATTGTATATTTAGGAAAGGCCTCTTAAAAGGAAGACACAGGATTTTTCTAAGGGATGGGCTGGATTGAAAGGGCAAGGACAGGGATGCTGCAGACCTGGTAGCACAGAGTCAAAGGCTTTGTATCAAGGCTGAATGTGGCATTTTTAGGGTCAGAGAGAAGCCCTAGTTGAGTGGGGAGTGCATTGGGGGTGGGAGTACAGGTTAGGCCAGGAAGTAATGGGGGAGAAGATTCTTTGGATAGGCATGTTGTGAGACTTTGCACGCCAAATTGAGGAATTTGGACTTGAGCCTAAAGACAGTGGAGAGCTATTCAGAGAATTTTGAGCAAGAAAGCAACCAGATAATAATAGTCATTTAAGAAAGTTACCGTGTGAAATGAGAGACCCTAGAGAGGAAGGTGCAAAGATAGATGGGTAAGTGAAGGCACAAAAGGATTAGGGTGTAGATTTTTAAAATTATGTTATGGGATTAAGAATGACCTATTTTCTAAAAATTTCTTAGTTCTATGTCTTTGAGACCACCCTGTAAGTTATATAAATTATCATCCAGATCTTACAGATGAAGAACTTTCGGTAAAGAGTTTAAATAATAAAGTCATACTTAAACATATTCATTAGATATTTATTGAGTGCCTGCCATGTTTCTGGGTATATGTTACGTCCAGTGATGAAAGAGAAGCAAGAATATTTACAAAGTCCAAGAAAAATTATGATGTGAGTGTAGACAATGGGTGTTTGTGAAATGCGTTGGAAGAGTGATTGAATAAAAGAATGAATGGACCACATAACTTATAATGCTTTGGAGCAATTCCATATCAAAAATAAGAAAGCATGCCTTTAGGTTTCTAATTCATCAAGTATGCACACGCTGTTCATAGTTCTAGCCAATTCAAACCACCATAGGTCAAGTGTATCTACTTGGAGAGTATATTAGTTTTCTGTTGCTGTTGTAACAAATCACTACAAACTTTGTGACTTAAAACAACAACCATGTAGTATTACCTCACAGACTCAGGTCAGAAGTCTGATATGGAACTCACGGGTCTGAAGACTAGGTGTTCCCAGGCCTGCATTCCTTTCTGGAGGCTCCAGGGAAGAGTCTGTTTCCTTGCTCATTTAAGTTGTTGGCAGAATTCAGTTTCTTGTGATTGCGGGATTGAAGATTTACAATCTGGCTGTCAACTGAGGACTGTTCCCAGCTTCTAGAGGCTATGCATTCCTTGGCTCCTGGTGCCTTTCATTCTCCTCAAAGCCAGCATTGGCGGGTTGAGTCCTTCTCACACTTTGAATTGCTTCTACCTCTTCTTCCATCACATCTCTTGGACTGATTGATTTTTCCACATTTTAGGATTCGTAGGAGTACATCGGGTCCACCAAGATAATCCAAGATAATCTGCCTATTTAAAAGTCATTTGATTAGCAAACTTAATCACATCTGCTTAGGTCCTTTTGGCTGTCACCCAACATCCTCACAGATTCTGGGGATTAGTGTGGGAACATCCATGGGAATCCATTATTCTGCCTTCTACACAGTGGAATGAGCATAAAATTTAATGGTTTAGATCAGGAGTTAGATGTTTCTTTCATTTAGGATTGCTGAAGCCATGTTTCTTAACTTCATGTCTTTTTCCTATCCATAAGCTATATCATATTTGATGGAGAAAAAAAAACACAGAAGCACAAAAGTACATATTGCCAATATGAGGTTTTATGGAACAGGCACAATGTCCTTTGTGTGAAGATTTTTTATGTTCAGGTGATGCCTTTGTTCATCTCAAATATTTTCTGCTAAAGTCATTGCTTTGTACTAGCCACTGTGGAGATATACAAAGAAGAGCCCTTACTCTCAAGTTGACAAATTGCTAGATGTGATTAATTGGGCAGATAAATTACTAGAGTCCAAAGAAGCCCTTCCTATGTGCCGCCATAATGGAAGTACAAAGTACTGTGGAGAACAGAGAATGGAGAGGTTTTCTTTCATCTGAGAAGTCAGATGACATTTGGGTATTGAAGAATAGGTAAGATTTCAACAGAGGAGGAAAGAGGCATTTTGTTGGAGTAAGATTGGCCAAATAAAGTTCAGAGCTGGAAGATTATTATTGTGTATCTTCAAGTACTTGGAATTCCTTCAGACTGAAAAAAAAAAGGTAGGTAAAAAAGGTTATTGGGATAAAAAATGAAGTGTTATACAAATTTGGAAAACCCCTAAAAGGGTCACATTTGTCAGGAATAAGACCTTGGACTCCCCGCCCCATAGAAAATTGGGAGACACCAAATGCACTTGAACAGAGAAAGAACACAGTCAGTGCCAGGCATTAGGAAGTTAACAGAGACCATAACAAGTCAAATAGAGAGGAGGAAGAGCCTGGAAATGGAGAGACCTGCCGGAAAGCATTTCTTATAGGTCAGGAGAGAGATAATGGCTGAATTTCTAACTAGGATGAGGGCGGTGTGAACTTAAGTAAAGAGAAAATGAGAGGGACACTGAGGACATAGAATAAAAAGGAATGTGGCAGTGATGAGAGGTGAAACAGACTGAGAGAAATATTATATTCAAGGTTTGGAGCCTGGACAGGAAGCCCTAGTAGAACTGAGATGCCCTGAATTAGAAAGAGGGAAGTCAGGAGGAGGTAAAGTTTGGGTGGAGGTGCAAAATGGTGAGATTGGTTTTGACCTGATAAGTCTGAGAAGCTGGTAGAAAATTCAAGTGGAGATTTTCAATGAAGAGGAAAGCCTCAGCAGAGATGAGATGAGGGCCAAGGAGAAGAATATCCACAGTTATGAGGTGAGAACAAACAGATGATCAAAGAAGATGAAGGCAATTCATTGTGGGCACAATGGCATGGGCATCTTATCTAAGACGCTAGGAAGGCACGGAAGAGAAAAGCAGAGGTTATATGTTAACATCTACCTCCATCTTATATTTATAACTCCCCTTGTGGTTGGCAGGAGCCTTTGGGGAGGAAAGAGTCAAGGTATAAGACAAATTTAAGGATACTTTTTTGTTGTTGTTGCTATTGGGAAAGTATTCTAAGAGTAGAAGTTAACTAAGGGAGATAGACTAGTGCAGTGGTCGGCAAACTCATTAGTCAACAGAGTCAAATATCAACAGTACAACGATTGAAATTTCTTTTGAGAGCCAAATTTTTTAAACTTAAACTATATAGGTAGGTACATTGTTATTAACTTAATTAGGGTACTCCTAAGCTGGCCTTTGCTAAAAACGTCCTCATTTTATAATAATAAAGCCACCAACACAAAATAATTACAATTCTTAAATTGATGACAAAAATACCTGTAGGATTTGCAGCTGGTTGGAAAAATACAGGTAACTTTATGCTTTGAGTAGGTACTTTTGTCACCCATGCGCGATTTGCAGACGCGACTAGCACTAACCACTGCACATGAGACTGCTGACTGACTGGCTCACTCAACTCGTGCATGAATCGCGCACGCCTCCCCCGCGCTGCTGCGTATCCCGCGGCCCACCTGCACCGCATCTCCCATCGCCAGACTGACCGACCGACCGACACCCCCCACTTCTTCTAATGCCACTTCTTCAAAATAGACTCGCCCAGGCCGAAAACCAACTTCTGCGCATGGGCCACGAAGTTTCAATCGCACTGTACGTGCGCTCCTGCACGTGGTATTTTGTGTAAGAGCCACACTCAAGGGGCCAAAGAGCCGCATGTGGCTCGCGAGCCGCAGTTTGCCGACCACTGGACTAGTGGATTATTGACAATGTCATGGCAAGTAGTTTAAAGTCAGTTTGGGTGAGATGGGAAATTTTAACTCTTTAATTTGATTTATCCTTTAAAAACTCATTTTAAAGTGATTTAAAAATATATATTGGTTTTAAAGAGAAAGGAAGGGAGAGGGAAAAGAACAACGATTATTGTTCTACTTATTTTTGCATTCATTGGTTAATCCTTATATATGGCCTCCCTGGAGACTGAACCTGCATCCTGGGTATATCAGGACAATGCTAGAACCACCTGAACTACCAAGTCAGGGCCTTTCAAACAGGGCCTTTAGACTTCCTAAAAGGATAAGAACATATTTTGTTTTAGACTAGGAATTTTAGCTGTAGGAATCATATGTATGTGAATCTCCAATTTATATTCTATTTTTAAATAATTTGTACTATACATGAGTGTAAAATGCCCAGCCCTGAATATTAACTGACAAGGCTATGGATTTGCCCACAGCATCACATCTGAGAGAACATTTTCCTAATTATTACCAGGAGGCCGGAGGCACCACCTGAGCCATAAGGCTTCATGAGATTCACTGGCGTTGGACTGCAGACTGCTCTTCTGAAATTAGTGAGTGTGAAAGGAATGTGCTATGAGCCCCCATCTACTGTTTATCTGGGAGGGCCCAGCAGATAGTGAGCTTGACAGTGAAATTCTAACCCCCCAAGCTGATGAGATGCCAGCATTTCCCTGCCTAGCTGGGACTGCCGGGGAAGCTCTTCTTACTTCAGAGGGGAGTGACTGGTATTTGAGCGCTGATAACAGCAATCTCAGTGGTGGGGCTGAGTCAGGGAGGACATTCCAGAAAAGCAAAAGGCTGGGAAGACCTGGGCCTGCATGAGGACAGAGGTGCAGGACCTCGCTCCAGCTGCCAGTGTGCGGGCAGGAGGGCAAGGCACCATGTGGGGATGGCAGGCACATTTTTTGGAGGAAGACCAAGCACTCATGAGCTTATGTTTTAAATAGGACTGGTGAGAAGCAGAAGGAAATATGTTTGGGCTCTGGCCTAGAATCACACTAAATTTCACAGAGGAATTTTTCAGGTCACTGATGGGCGGCTGGAACAGAGACCCCGGGCTACAGAAATGCTGCTTGGAAACTGTTGTCTCTTGAAAAATGAGATCAAATGAATAATCAACAGGATCACCAAAAGGAAAAATGAAATATTACCCCAAGCTTTCTCACAACACTACCCCTATGCTGTGTTGACTTTCCACATGCAGTTATGTTTCTGTCCCTAATAACTAAAAACTATAGAACAATCCACAGTGACCAAACCTTCACTAGAGAAAAAAAAAATTAAAAAGTTAAGTTAAAACGCTACTTACATTTTCCCCGTGGGTTAGATTAAACCTGAATTTGTAGGGGAGGAAACATCAAGACAGAAGACAGTAAAGGTTGTTGTACTTAAAACAAAAACAAAAAACAGCAAGTCCAATATTTAGTGAATGTGTTTCTAAATTCTAGCTTCATTTGTGACCTTTAGAAGAATTTTAAAGACATTGTAAACCAAGCATATCAAAGTCAAAGGCTAACATGGGCCAAATAAACAAGGCATGCGGCCTGAAGGCCGCGAGTTTGACATGCTTGTTGTAAACCCATAAGGCCATCAGCCAGAGATACAACAGCTCTCTCTGTACACAAGCAGTGACAGGAGGGGGATGCTCAGGCTGGGGCTGAGTGAGACGCGGCACATGGGCTCAGAGGAGTTCAAATCGGCTCAGTGGACCACACCACAGACTGAGAAATGCCTCAGAGATGGAACAAATTTTAATCTTGTGCCATCGTAAATGCCGTAGTGATAGAACATCTTTAACAATGTTACACACTCCAGGGTTGCTCATTTGTTATCTTTCTGAGTAATACTCAACCTTATTCTCTGATGACACCATAGTGTTCATTGACAAATTGTACAACTGGCTTGGGATTCCCCAGAGGCTGCACATCACCCACCCCTTCCTCCTCTCCTTCCTTTCAAGGTCCCTGGGTGAGCCTTCTCCACTCTAGTGACTTGGGAATTTAGTCACAATTACTTTCCCTAATTACAGAGTTTCTTTGTGTGTTTTTTTCTTTACAGTGAAATTTTTTTAATATTTAGAATTAGCCAGCTGGACTCAGTGTAGATGATTCCAGTTTTGTTGGCAAATCCAAAGCATCATAGTCAGGAGCCAGTCGAACATATGCCTTCTCTCCATCAGGCCTGATCGGGGTGTTGACCTTGGCCCCGTCAATGTCATAGAGCTTCTTCACAGCAGGTTTGATCTGGTGCTTGTTGGCCTTGACATCCACAGTGAACAAGTGTATTGTTGTCTTCCATCTTCATGGCTGACTCAGAGTCGGGGGTACTTGATGAGGGCACGGTGGTCGAGCTTGTTTCTCCCGGGGTGCTCTTCCGAGGATATTTGGGTTGCCTTCTGAGCCTCGGTGTCTTGGGCTGTTGGGAGGTGGGTGACTTACTATTTCTTTTTTGTGGCTGTGGATACCATTCAGCACTTCTTCCTTTGCCTTCAAAGCTCTCACTTTGACTTTGGCTTTGAGAAGGGCTGGGGCTTCCTTCAATTCCCGCAGCACCTTTGCAAAAAGCACTTTCTGGAGTTCCTTGCCTTCTTTTACTAGTAACTTTGTAGCTGAAAGTGTATGAATTTCACTGGCATGGGGCTTGGCACATGTCAAACACCCATGGATTGCCTAAGTATTGAATGGCTTCATGGTGCTTCATTCTCCAAAATTTCTCAGAGAGGCAGAAGGCATTTGCTTTTAATATGCCAGCCACTTAAGTTTAGAGGCCATATTGTTTCCCTGAAATATTTATACTAAAGACAAAGAAGTAAAGTTAAATTCCTTATTTATAGCATAGCAATTACATTTTTACTAGACTCATTAATTTTCTCGTGTTGATAATGTTTATGCTGCCTTTCCTGAAATCTGCACCCATTTCTCAGAGAGGTTTGGTAAGTACTCCCTTGTTTGCTATGAAACTCAAACCCAAGGCCAGACAGGGTTCATCTACCAATCAGGTTAGTAACTTGTTAGCTCCTTAGATCTTCTCGTGTCAGTATAACACACCAGTATAACACACCATGAGAGACATTTCTTAGGCAATTACTCTGTTTCTCGGACTAGATTAGATTAAAATGCTTTTGCATGGCAGCACTGAGGATAGAGCCTTAGTTCAGTTGATTTCCCAAGTAAAAGAAAGGATGTTAGAGATGTTTGGTCTATACTTGTGATAGCCCTATATCAAAAACATTTTTAATATTAAAAAATACACAAAACAGATTTTATATATGTTTGCCTGCTTTACCAAAGAAAATGAGAATCTTATATACATGAGAAGGAAAATATAGAGAATTTTAAATTATTCCTTAGAGCAGAAAGCATGTTTTGATTGTAGATTGGTGTGAATTGCTGAATTCATCTTAAAATAATTATAATAACAATTTCTATTATGTATTAACTATTTACCCTCTGCCAGGTATCATGCTTAAGGACTGAGTGTGCATGTCATCTAAGGATTGTATGTATCCTATGTCATTGAATTCATAGAGTGATCATGAACCAGGTAGCATTATTTTCATTCTACATATGAGGACACTGGAGTTTTGGAGGAGACTTGACTGAGTAAATGGCAGAGCTGGTCTGAATGAAGACCCATCCGTCCCAGAGCCTCTTCCACCCTAGATTGGCTGCTTTAGGAGCAAATGACTTAGAAGATACAAAGCTATGTGTATGAATAATTCAATGTACATCCTTTTTGGCCAAAATGAGTTTAGAAACTTATTGGTGAGCAGGGTATCTTCTTATTAAAGAAATTGTCAGACCATTTCTTTCTTTTGCAACTAGGAAGGTATTTGAGAAATAAACATTTCTTTTCATCCCACACTGGGATTCTTTCCTTATGGTTTCAAGAAGTATAATTTCTTGTTTCTTTGAGCAAGAGAAGGGAATGGTGGTTGGCAGGTTTGCAGCTAGGTGCCTAGTGAATTAATCAGTGGGATATAGTGGCTGCTAGGCTGCAGGTGACTCCTGCAAGGCTGTTACAGTGCAGAGAATCTGCTGGTGAACTTCCTGCTCCATACTTAAAGAGATCACTTAGTGAAGGTGATCTCTCTGTTTCCTTCCCCAGCTGGGTCCACCACCTGGAGCATAGGTGAGACCCTCCCCAGTAAGTACGGAACCAGAATATTACATTCTCTTTTATTCTAATTTCTATAGGAGGGCCTTACTTTGTTTGAAATAGATAAATTTCTGAAAAGTTGAGTTTAATCACATTTGGGCTTACTAGTATTGATTCATATTTGAAATTTAGTTTGATGATTTACTGTTTTCATTTGTCTTATTAGCATTTTAAATAATAAAATTGCAAGGAAGTTAGTATCTATGGATACTAAGATACTTAAATTAATTCAAGACAGAGTCAAGGAATGCTATGGTAATTGCCTTTATGTGAGCCTTATGTAAGGTGAATAACCTTTAATTTTTTAAAGCTCATTTTTTCACCTAGAAAGATATCTTAAAACAGAATGCATCGATATTAGAATTCCAGATAACATAATGACTAACACATTCACATACCAACTGTAAAGTTAGACACTTATTCATTCTCCTTAGTTCTTAGTTTCCTCTGCTGTAAAAAAGTAGGCTACAGAAGTCACAAGATTGTTGAGAGGATTAGATAAACTATAATGTGGTCAGGACTGGGTCTATGTGGGGGACTCACTATGTGATTGTTCTTCACGGTAATCAGCTTGGAATACAGAAATCTCTGCCTGAAAGTACAGAGGTCTTCAATTTTGGTCTCCATTCCAGCTCCAACTAACTCTCTCTCCAACTAACTAAGTGGAGACTTCTGTTACTTCATCTTTAAAATGGGAGTGACAATGAACTTGACTATAATTTAAAGGACTGGACCAAATATCTTTAGAGGTTTGTTCTAGGTTTAAATTTAGCATCTGTACCAAAAAAAGGTTTAATTCAATTAAATAGTTTAATTTAGTAATAATCAGCTGCTTGACTAAATCTAGTACTTGTTTTTTAATCCATTTATATCCAATTTCATGCATACTCATATACATGGATGATCCTCTTGTGTTTTTTTGTCAGAGGCATTTTTCCTAAGACCTTTATTCCTTTAAAATCAATCATATTTCTTTCTCTGTTTCTTACCTTTTTTTCCCCCAAGAAGGCTGACTTAAAAAATGAGTTTGGCATCTTAGCAAGCTGCCATTTGGAGTTGCAATTAATTCTGTGCCCTTGCTCATTGACTAGAAGCCCTCATTTCTTTCTCACCATCCTTTCCCTCCTGATAGATTTGCCCTCCTAATACTCTTTAACCCTTTGGGCTTAACTTATCTTCCTTGGCTCCTTTGCTTCTCTTATCTCTCTCCAGTTAGCCTTAACTGATGTAATTTGTTTTCCTTGAGTTTCCTCCTCCTCTGTAAAGACATTCACTCTGAATATTTCTCACCTCTCACATTAGTCTTTGTCAGCTGAATCCCAGTCTAACACACTTTTCATGAACATTCATAGTCAAGTTCAGGCTTTTCTCAGAATTGTGGACTTTCATTTCTCTTTGCAGAGTGTCATATTATACTCAACAAACCTAACTCCTGCTAATATGCTTTAGATGCTGTTTCTCATTTTTTGATATAGAATTGGTCTGGTATCAGGTTTGGGCTGAGAAGTTTATCTCAATTTTGAGTAAATATTCTCCCCAGTGACTTGGCATGTACACTATTGAGCTAGAATTGAGATCCATTTTATGTCTACGTTCTGGTCTACCTTGCACTCTCGTCTTGGGCAGGTCACCATATCTCTATGATCCTCAGTAAAATACAAGATTGGATATGTCATTATTTACCAGATCTAGACACCTAAACATTCTTTAAAACAACAGATGGGGTCTAAGAGAAATTCTGAATTTTATTTATAAGATTTCATAGACAATCTTAACTTTCCTTTCTTTAGGTTAGAAATAATTTCAAGTCATTATAGGGTGGAGACTTTGGATCAGAAGCTTAGACTATATATATTTACATGTATCTTAGATGAAAAACATTGGCAAATATAGGTAATTATATTTCACATATATATTTCAGTTGAAATTTTTTTTCCAAACCCATGGTCCATGGCTGAGATGAGGCAAGGAGATAAATGGAATATTGGCTGCAGGAATAGTAAGGAACTGCTGGGCTAGATGGTCCCAGAAGTCTCTGCTGGTTATTTGGTTTTGTGAGTACATGGCTCATTTGGGGCAGGCTGGAATTTATCTATGGAGGAAGCTGTCAGCTCTCAGGATCTTGACACTGAGGTTGAGTGGTGGGATGGTAGGCAGAAGGTTTTTCTTTAAGAAAGGGTCAATTGTCATCCTTTCCTTTCACAACAGGTTTGACCTCACACAGGCTAGTACAATCCTTGGGAATTTATTGAATACTCTGGAGTTAAATGTAAAGAAAATGTTGCTTCAAGCACATTTTGACCTTGTCTTTTCTTTCAGTTTTCAAGCTACCAGGAAAACAACCCAGGGAGAAAGTTTTTTCACTGCAGGTTCTGTTGATTGGGATGACAAGACTCTGAAAAGTTACAAGGCAACCACAGAGTCTGATATGAGCTATAGCCTGGAATTCAATGCCATATGGTTTCTCGGGAAATCTTAAAATTGTTGGGCAAAAACTTTTGACTCCTCTTGAGAACAAGGTGCCATAGATCTTATTAATGGCCTTATGAAACTTCATCTTGGAGTAAAAAAAGAAGGCAGAGCAAAATGATGATGTTTTCCATTTTTTAATTTTTAGAAAACTAAAATGATCAGATAACATTGAACTGGTGACATACATATAGCGTATACATATTTGCAACATAAAGCCAAGAGTCTACATGATAATTATATAATACTAGAAGCCCTGTGCACAAAATTTGTGCATGGGTAGGGTCCCTAGACCTGGCCAGTGATCAGGGACAATCAGGGCCTTCTGGCTGCTGGCTGGGGCCTCCCTTCACTGGCTGCCGGCTGCTGGCCAGGGCCTTTCTTCATTCTGCGCTTCCCCCCGGTGGTCAGCGCACATCATAGTGAGCAATTGAACTCCCGGTCTTCCGGTCGAACTCCCAAGGGGACACTTTGCATATTAGCCTTTTATATATAGAGATAGAAAGACTTTATATTAACATGAAAATGATAGAATGTTCTATGACATAATTTTCAAACATTTTTCTGAAAACTAAAGGAAGTATAAGGAAATGTCATAATGAATAGCACCAAAAGTTAAAGGTAAAAAGGAAGATATTCATTTAAATATCTATTACCATAATACAGAGGTTAAGAGTAAGGAAGGCCTGCCCTAGCTGGTTTGGCTCAGTGATAGAGCATTGGCCTGCAGATTGAAGGGTCCCGGTTTCAATTCCTGTCAAGGGCACATGCCCAGGTTTCTGGCTTGATCCCCAATAGGGGGCATGCAGGAGGCAGCTGATCAATGATTCTCTCTCATCATTGATGCTTCTATCTCTCTCTCCCTCTCCCTTCCTACCTGAAATCAATAAAAACATATTTTTTTTTAAAAAAAAAAAAAGAGTAAGTAAGGCCCTATAAAGAGAGTACCTGAGTACAAATCCCAGCTTCACGACTGATGAGTATATGAATTTGAACAAGTTGCCTATTATTCTGTGCCTCAGTTTTCTCACATGGTAAAATGGGGAATATATTAGCAATAGTGCCAACTTTATAGATTTGTTAAATTAAATGATAAATACATATAAAGCACTTAATATCTGGCACAGAGTATGTACTCTATAAATAGAGCTGTGTTGCCCTAACCGGTTTGGCTCAGTGGATAGAGCGTCACCCTGTGTACTGAAGGGTCCCAGGTTCGATTCCGGTCAAGGGCATGTACCTTG
Organism: Myotis brandtii; assembly: GCF_000412655.1. Lineage (NCBI taxonomy): Eukaryota > Metazoa > Chordata > Mammalia > Chiroptera > Vespertilionidae > Myotis > Myotis brandtii. The sequence goes on along the minus strand of NW_005361873.1, from coordinate 3,483,763 downwards.
GTTGTGGGCATATCCCCAGTAGAGGGTTGCAGGAGGCAGCTGATCAATGTTTCTCTCTCATCTATGTTTCTAACTCTCTATCCCTCTCCCCTCCTCTCTGTAAAAAATCAATAAAATATATTTCAAAAAAATAAATAAATAGAGCTGTGTTGACTATGCAAATCTTTGAACAATCAGAGAAACTACCAAAGATCCACTGATGAAATAAAAGTTTTTAGGAATAATTAAAGTCAAATGACTTGTTTCTGTGGGCAACACCAGCCTCTCTCAAGCAATCATATTTAAAAACCACTTGAAAATGTTGAACAACCAATATTTTATTATATTAACCAACACATTTGTCAAAATATATAGAGAGATTTTAATATTGAACTGAATTTGTTTAGAATCAGTTAGCTGTTTCCTGCAACAAGGAACATATGAAATACCAACATGATAGATATGTACAAAATGCCAATAGAGTAAAACAAAAACCTGGTTACTGAGCCAAAAATAAACAAGCTAAGAAAATATATAGATATCAAGGTTTTCATGTACAGATAAAATTTCTCTACAAAAATTTTGTAGGCTGTAAATATGCCCGTTTTAATTAAAAGGACACTATATGTATTAATAATCATCTTACTAGTTATTCATGCAAATGAAATTACTGGCTACTATGGTCTAGTGCCTGGAATTATAATTTGTTTTCCTGTTTCTGGAATTACAATGTTTCTATTGCTCTTTTGGACCCCTAAAAAAATATATCCAATATATCTCTAATCATGGATCCTCTCTACTTAGGGTTTATATCTGACACACAGTAATATTCATTCATCCATCCACCCATCCATCTATCCATCCAATTTATGACTATCCACTATGTGCCAGGCACATCATGGGAATATAATAGGTATGTCAATATGACAGACATTCCCTACCTTAATGGGTCTTACAGTTAAAGGGGAAGATTAACATATCAAAATTTTATAAGTAATCAGATAATTATAATACTATGAAGGAAAAGTCCAAGTGTTATGAAGTTTATTTTCATTGAGTTTGGGAAAGACTTCACTGAAGAAGTGACATTAAATTAAGCCCTACAGAAGAATGAGGAGTTAGTGAGGTGAAGGGTGCAGAGCAGGGAGGAGGAGGAGGAGGAGGAGGAGAGAAAAGCATTTCAGGAAAAGGAACATGTGTGAAGGTGCTGAATTGAGAGGAACCACAAAGCCATATGGCTGCATGTAGTGAGTTGTGGGAAAGTGGTTCAAGGTGCGGCCTTGAGGGCCATGTTAGGAATTTTAAATGGTTCTAGAAGCAATGGGAGGTATGATGTTCTAAGTGGGGCTGGCCATTATCAGGCTAATGGTTTACAGGGGTCACTTTGGCCTTTGAAAGACAGTTTAGAGGCCATGGTAAGAGATAAAGTAGGGAGAGAAGTGAAGAGGCTAGTTTTGCAAACCAAGGACAAGACTTGGCGGATTGACTGGATGTGAAAATAAAGAGAAAGGGGGGATCAGGTTGACTTAGTTTTCTTCACGAGAGGCTGAGGCGTGGTTCTGTTATTTACTGAGATGAAGAGTGTTTGTGCAGAAGGAGGTTTGGAGGGATGATCATGGGTTCCATGTCAACCTGATGGTGAGATGCCCAAGTGGATCTGAAAAATAGACAGCTGAATATAGGTCTAGATCTCTAGGTTGGTAAATAGCCAGATGGAATAAGGTCTGAAATGTTCACTGGAAGTAGTTACTTAGAAAGTACTAAAGGCCCCAATGAGAGAAGTTTTACTGGAAATGGTGGTTTGACAAAATTGGCAAGGTATGATAAGTTAAGTTAATCATAATTTTATTATTTGTGACAAGATTCAGGATGAGACACAATCTTTAGAGTAAGAAAGAAAAACTAAATTCTCCTTTCTAGAGTTGCCCATTTTAAAAGTCTGGGCAAATGCTCATATTTCTTATCTCTTTTTATACCATTTTAAAAATTAAATTTATTGGAGTGACATTGATTAATAAGATTATATAAATTTCAAGTGTACAATTTATAATACAGCTTCTGTACATTGCATTGTGTGCTCATCACCCATAGTCTAATCTCCTTCCATCACCATATATTTGACTGCCTTTGTTTACCCTCTTTATCCTCCTCCCAACCCTTCTTCCCTTCTGGTAATCTTCATACTGTTGTCTGTGTCTGTGAGTTTGTTCGTATAGCACATTTTCATTCCATCCAATTTAGTGTGCAGGTAATTCTAAACTTTGAAGGTGTGGGTCTTGAACCATTTAAACTGTACTCTAATGTTTTATTTTATCCCCACTATTATTTAATTGGGGCTTTGTTGTTTCTTATGCTGAAGTTAGACCTTCCAGATTTGATGGCCAGGTTAATGGTTTCCTTTTATTTATGGGGGTTTCGAACTCAAAGTCAGGGCCAGGTATGTGCTCAATGGTTTAAGAAAGCCCACGTAGAGAAGTCATGGGAACTTTGCTGCCAGCTAGGGCTTGCATGCCCATATAAAGGGCCAGTGGGTTCTCAGCGTCAGCTGTTTGCTGACATCATGTCGAAATCTGGGCCTCCCCCATGTTGCCAGACTCTTAATTTTAAGAGGAGCCAGATATCTCTATTTTCATATGGACAGACTTAAAAATTTTGCAACTAAATATTCTGTTAAACCCTCACAGCCAAAAAGGAAAAACAACAACAACAAAATAAGACATGTCTGCTGGAGGGATTTGGCTGATGGGCTGTCAGTTTGCTCACCCATGTTTAGTGTTTCCATACAGCATCTCAGTTACAGCTCTAAAGAGAGCTTACTCATCGGTACGATCACCCCACACTCTGCCAGTGGGTAACAGTCAGTGCTCAGTCTCTTAAAACGTTCGAAGTTTTTGATAACCGTGTAAAACAAACCTTGTCACATTCCTCTGTAATCAGGAATTTTACTCTGTTGAAAAACGCCTTGGTGATGATGAAACCTAAATGCTCTTACAGTCCATCTCCCTGGGGACTGACTATCAAAATGCACCCCCCCCCCTCCCCACTGCCCCAGCTCAGCCACACTCAGCTGCCCTTCCAGGAGTCACCAGGAGCAGGGGACACTTTCCTGTTCCTGGCGACGCAGAGTGTTGAGACAGTTTCTTCCAAAAACCCATAAAACAAATGATTTTTTTTTTATAGTGTTCTCAGACTAAAAAAGAAATTGCATAGCCCAAGTCTTGCCTTAGGCCAATTTGGAAAAATTGCTTTCACCTTTTCCCCCTTCTGGCCCTCTCTCCCCCACACGTGTTCTGGTTATGGTTCTCCTCACTTTAGGAAAGTGGTGATAACACTGTGTATCTTACAACCCACCAACACTTGACTGGTCCTCCAGAGGGTCACGGAGTAAATAGGTGTTTGATTAAATGTGTGTCTGAAAACACTGGAAGCCTTTGAAAGATAGTGTCAGAGGGCTGGGCTTGTGCTTCTAGGGAAGCTTGTTGCAACAGGCCATGTACTTTCTCCTTTCATCAACTTACTTTAATGACGTGATAGCATTTCTAGAAGTTCATTTAGGCGAACCATATGAGTCAGGTTTTGAACAAAATCGAGGCTATTTTTCCTCCCTTTCAGAAGATGATGTCTTTAGGACTTGGTAATTAGAGAGTAGAGCAACAAAGAGATGCCTGAGTCAACACTGAAGACTAAAAGGTTGATTTGGAAAGGTTCACAACTTAGTCACTCTGTTAAAACACAATGGACAAAACCTTTTTTCCTTTCAGGCCTCTCCTGAAACAACAGTAAAATACATGAGTCAAGCTGAAGGCTCATTCTCCCCAGTTTGTTGGGCATAATGGGGTAATAGCCTAGATCAGTGGTCGGCAAACTGTGGCACGTGCGGGCGCGCATGTACAGTGCGATTGAAACTTCGTGGCCCATGCGCAGAAGTTGGTATTTTGTGGAAGAGCCACACTCAAGGGGCCAAAGAGCCGCATGTGGCTCGCGAGCCGCAGTTTGCCGACCACTGGGATGGTCATCAGACTGTTTCTATTTTCATGGTTGATTCTAAAGGTCTCAAGGTGGATTCAGAACTTCTTTGGACAAGTGTTTGAATCCTCTGTTCACCCAAAGCACAATTTACCAACAGCAAAGACTTATTTTTCAAAAGGGAAGCAATGATTTTTCTATTGAACAACAACAACACAAAAAACTCAGCTTAGAGTTAAGAGAACTGAGTTGGAAATCTGGAAATGAAATCCTTATTAGCTATATGTCTTTGGGCTCCCTATCTAACCTTTAGGAGTCTGATTATATATATGCTGTATGTGTAACTTGGCATAGTAATTCCTGACAGGATTGTTGTGAGAATTAAATGAGGCAATAATTACGAAAGTGCCTAGTTCAGGGCTTGGGGGAAAAGTATGTGTTCAATAAATGCATATTCATTAATTTATTCATTTATATGCCAAACAAACAGTATTTCTAAGCATAAGCAGGAAATATTTGACCTTAATGAGTAACATAAGTTAGAAAAAGACAAGATTATTTACTGCACTTCAATTCCTTTCCATAGGAATAGATTTCCATCGTTATTGTAAGAAGGCTCCTTCCTTAAGAATTATCCTCCCTTCATGATGCTCCATGCTCTTGTCTTCCTTCCATTTGCTCTAAGTGTTTATTTTATTTTTTAATCTTAAAACTACTGATAAATATCAAATTAGTTTTGTATCTCCTGGATATACTTTCATTTTCAGGGAAGTCATTGCTCAGTGCACCTTTTAGTGCAGTGGTTCTCAACCTTGGCTGCACATTAGAATCACCTGGGAATCTTTTTAAAATCCTGATTTCTGGGCCTCATCCTCCGGAAATTCTGTTTCTTTGTTACTAATGTTGTGGCCTCACCCCATAACAAAGAAACAGAATTTCCGGAGGATGAGGCCCAGAAATCAGGATTTTAAAAAGATTCCCAGGTGATTCTAATGTACAGCCAAGGTTGAGAACCACTGTTTTAGAGGGTCTTCCTACTCCTCTGACCAGGACTGTCTTAACAATGAGCTGTGCCACCATTCCTGGACCTGGGAGGGTGGGAAAGTGCCCAAGCCATCTTCACTGAGTCTGGGTTATTCTCTTTGAAAGATTTTCAGGAATGCTGGTGCCATACTCTTCTTCAAGAGTGATTCCAATGTTTCAATTTCCTGATAGACAGGTTTCCTTTGTATCTTAGATGGTTTTCCCAGCTTATCCTGGTTACTGAGTGTTTAACTCCTGTTAATTGTTTGGATCACGTTTAGTTGAATTTTAGATACATAGGCTTCCTAGACTCATTTGCCTACAGATATGTTCTGCTTCAATTGAATTATTACTTTGTGTTTCATGCTCTGATTGAAAGTGGCCCTGTTTTCTTCTCTGTTCCCATGCCCCCATCTGAGTGGGGACATAGAGAAGGGTGCCCTTTATTACCCATCTCGGGTGGTGACAGTACAGGGTACACTTCGCTGCTTCTTGTCATCACTCTTCAAGAGTCATTTTGCTGGTGTTGAGGTCAGAAATCAGATACCAAAGTGACAACTGTGAGCTTTAGAGTTGCTTATGGGTTTTTTTTCTTTGTTTGTTTCTTAAACTTTAAAATCTCCTCTCAAACAGCAACTTCTACTTTTATTTTTGTTATTTTAAAAATTCTTGTAACCATTTACCCATGGATCACAATTCTGTATAACCTTTTGACTATGCAAAAAGATGTGAAAAATGAATACAAAACAGTGACTATTTAAAAGTTAGGGATATTTTTCAAAAGTAGAGAAAAATAAGAAATAACCTTTCTGCTTTTATTTCATGGCACATTTCCATCCAGGAATTCTCTGATGTGTATGGTGACATGTTAAGAACATAGTACAGATGAGTTCAAACACCATTCATGGCAAAAGAGTAGGAAGACTAAACTATATGTTTTCACCTCTGTTCCCCTTCTCTCTAAAAGATCCTACCTATAATTTCTGCATTAGTCAAATAATTTTTCTTTATTATCTTCATTTTCATAACATGGCAGAAATGATAAAGTTAAAAAACATCTTTCTGATAATAATTATCTAACTTTTTGGTAATCACAGAAGCTCATGAACATTTATTGAGAACCAATAGGTACAAGGCATTGCACTATGGGGAATACAAAGACAATGGGGCCCTGTCTTCAAGCAACTTATGATCTTCTTGGGAAGATGTGAAACACAATAAATAAACTCCCATCCAAGGCAGTGGGTAATGCGTGATATCTGAATTCTCTGAAGGTTGCTATGGAGGGGATATACTGCTCCTGGCAGGAGATGTTTTTATAGACTTCTTGGAGGAAAGAGACCTGAGGATGAATAAAAGTTTGGTGGGGTGAGGTAAATAGAAATTCCAGGTAAAAATAATAGAACTATCTGGGTAGTAATTAATGCTGAATAAATAACGAAATAAATAACTTTTGAATAGCTAAAAAGTAAATTTAATGTAAATGCTAGGAGAGAATTTAATGTTGCTGCTATAATTTGAATTTTTAAATTTCAATGGAATTCATACTTAGTCATGATGAAAAGAGTGCATACTCCAAGATGCACAAATACAAACAAATGTCAGATGATACAATCCAGATGATCAATCCAGGCCTCCAATGCTGTGGACTTTGGACAACAAGAAGAGTTCAAAAATCAATGCAAAAAAAAACCCACATCTGAAATTCAGCCAAATTCCCCTTAAAATGCTTGCTAGTTCTAGGTCAGTGATGGCGAACCTTTTGAGCTCGGCGTGTTAGCATTTTGAAAAACCCTAACTTAACTCTGGTGCCGTGTCACATATAGAAATTTTTTGATATTTTCAACCATAGTAAAACAAAGATTTATATTTTTGATATTTATTTTATATATTTAAATGCCATTTAACAAAGAAAAATCAACCAAAAAAATGAGTTCGTGTGTCACCTCTGACACGCGTGTCATAGGTTTGCCATCACTGTTCTAGGTTATTTGGGGGTTGTAGGGATTTTTGATTCTGGACATTTTATCACAGATAATTTAGTTCATATCCCTAGGCTCATACTGGGTAAGAGTTCACAATCCCTGAGGGAGATATATCTGGTTGAGAAGATTTGTATCTTCCCTGAGAATTTTCTTTTGACTGTAGAATACTCCTCTGTTAAGGTTGCCAGGCACCAGTCTCGTGGAGCAGTGCCTTGTGCATAGGATTAATTGGCATTGCAAAGATGAGTGTATTTCAGAATCCTAACTGCCACTCATTGAAAGCTGGCCAAGCGCCAGGCACTATGCTAGCATTTCACACACACTATCATGCTTTTCTCCTCATGGCAGTGCTAGGAACCTAATGCCATTCCCATCTTACATATTGAAAATCAAAGGATGAGGAGGTTCAAGATGGCTGTGGAGTAGGTGGAAGCTACATTCACCTCCTCCCAGTGCCAAACTGATTTACAGCTAAATTATAGAGCAAGCACCTGAGGGATGTACCTGAACTGAAGTATATAACCAAGGCTTTACAGAAGCCACATAGAGACTGGTAAGAAGGGTAGTGACATAGAGAAGGGCTGGCTCCTGCACCCATGTGCAGTGGTTAGAAGCCAGAGGGATATCTCAGCTGAAACAGTCAACCTTGAGGAGTATGGTGTCTCAACCCCATGCCAGGATCTCCAATCCAGAGTACCAGAACCTGGGAGAGGAGTCTGCATAACATCTAGCACTAAAAATCAGTGGGACTCTGTTTGCCCAGAAGAGGGAGTCTGCTAGAAACCCAGGTACACTCTTAAAGGGTCAACCCACAAGATCTTACTCTCAGACACTCACTGGGGGCTCCAGTAGAGGGAAGGTGACTCAGAGCATATGGGAGTCATAAAGAGAAGATATTGGTGGTGTGGCCCTGAGAAGAGATTTGGAGGTCCCTGTTTGAATCCTACAGAAAGGTCTGTTGGCTGTACCCCACAGGGACCTTTGGTGCACATCTTTTCTGGAGAAGGTCTTAGCAGACATTCAGATAGTAATTGAACTGTGTAGCTTTAGAACAGGGGCCATTCTTATCCCACTCTTTCATGCACCTGTACTCCCCGACCTGGTGATTCTGTCAGCCTGTCCTTTGACACTCTTGGTGGCCCTGTCTAGCTGAGTTCAGTTCCATGGGGATGATGGGGGAGGGGAGAGTAGGGGCAAAGGGAGTGCTGCCCAGAGCTAGGACTTTTGGACCCACTGCAGGCTCAGCTGCAATTCCTATCCAACTACAAATGGTGTATTTCACAGAACTACAACAAATATTCCAAAAATTTATATGGAACCACAAAAACCCCCGAATAGCCAAAGCAATCTTGAGAAAGCAGAACAAAGCTGGAGGTATCACACTACCTGATATCAAACTATCCTACAAGGCCATAGTAATAAAAGCAGTATGATACTGGCTTAAAAACAGCCATATAGAGGAATGGAACAGAATTGAGAGCTCAGAAATAAACCCATACCTTTATGGTCAATTAATATTTCCTAAAGGAGTCAAAAACATACAATGGGGTAAAGACAGTCTATTCAATCAATGGTGTTGGGAAAACTGAACAGATATATAAAAAAATGAAACTAGACCACCCCCTTACACCATTCACAATGATAAATTCAAAATGGAGTAAGACCTAAATGTGAGAATCAAAACCATAAAAATCCTAGGAGAAAACGTAAGCAGTAAAATCTCAGACATTTCTTGTAACAATATCTTTTTTGATAAATCTCCTTGGGCAAGGGAAACAAAATAAAAAAATAAACAAATGGGACTATATCTAACTAAAAAGGTTTTGCACAGCAAAAGAAACCATCAACAAAATGAAAACATAACCCACTGAATGGGATAACTTATTTGCCAATGATATATCTGATAAGGGTTTAATATCCAAAATTTATAAAGAACTTTACAACTCAACAACAAGAAAATAAACAATCCAATTAAAAAGTGGGCAAAGGACCTGAATAAACTCTTCTCCAAAGAGGACATAAAAATGGCTAATAGACATATGAAAAGATGCTCAACATCACTATCATCAGAGAAATGCAAATTAAAACCACAATGAGCTAACACCTCACACTTGTCAGAATGGCTTTCATCAATAAATCAACAAACAACAAGTGTTGGTGAGGATGTGGAGAAAGGGAACCCATGTGCACTGTTGGTGAGAATGTAGATTGGTGCAGCCACTGTAAAAAGCAGTATGGAGTTAGCTCAAAAAATGAAAAATGGAACTGCCTTCTAACCCAGCCATTCCATTTTTGGGAATATATCCAAAAAATCCTCAGACACTAATTTGAAGGAATTTATGCACCCCTATGTTCATTGTGCATTGTTTACAATAGTAAAGATTTGGAAGCAGCCCAGGTGCCGATCAGTAGATGAGTGGGTAAAAGAGCTGTGGTACATTTACACAATGAAATGCTACTTGGCTGTAAGCATGGATGGACCTGGAGAGTGTTATGCTAAGTGATGTAAGCCAGTCATAGAAAGACAAATACCATATAATTTCACTTATATGTGGAATATAATGAACAAAATAAACTAACAAACAAAATGGAAATGACTCATAGATACAGAGAACAAACTGACAACTGTTTGGGGAGCTGAGTGAAAAAGGTGAAGGGATTGAGAGAAAACAGCAGCAACAACAACAAAAAACAGACACCAGTCAACAGTATGGTGATAGCCAGAGGGAAAGGGGGATGGGAGGAGGTAGAACAAGGGGGATGAATGGAGATGGAAGGAGACTTGACTTTGGTTGGTAAATGCATGGTATAATATACAGATGATGTATTATAGAGTTGTACACTTGAAACCTGTATAGTTTTATTAACCAATGTCACCCCAATACATTGGAAAAGCGACACACACACACACACACACACACACACACACACACACACACATAAAGGGTGAGAACAAAGGGTTAGGAAACCTGTCCAGAACTTAAGAGATTCAAACTCTGATTGAAACCTACAAACCTGTGCTCTTTTCATTTGGAATTGTGACAATTCTAAATAGTGTATTATTTGAGAGTGTTATTCACATTTGCTAAAGCAGTGTTAATGTTCAGCAAACAAACAAGTCAACTAATAAATAAACTGACCCTATGAACAAAAATTTACTTAGGAAATTCTGTCACAAGGCAAGACCTGAAACAATGCCTTAGGGAAGGAGTTTGTTTTCCTTTTCTGTTGGTGTTGTTTGCAGTAGTAACACAGGAGAACTCTACTCATACCTACCCCCAGAGCTTTGCCAAATTCCTCAGGTGGGTTGGAAGATAGGCTAGGTTTTATTCATAAATATCTTAATTTGAGGAGCTTTATTTTCTAAACCCTTTCTATTAGCTGTTCTAGAATTTTCAAATGAAGGAGTAGAAAGAGAAAGAGGGAGAGGAAGTTGAAATGAAGGGAACAAAATCATATTGTTTAGTGTTATCTTAGAATTTTTGAAATTCCTTGCTTTTGTCAATAAATGTTTTTCATGAAAATCTTTTTCTCTTATAATGTCTCAATTGTTAAGAAATAAATTTGAAGTAACTTTTCCCTGGACATTTCTCAACTCAATTATTGTCTCCAGGGGTGTAAAGCACAATGCCTTACTTATATCATTTTCAATCATCTCACATACTTTTTATTAAATGATCATTGGTAATTTTGTACATTTAAGCATTAGATATAAATGTGATTGAGCAGACTGATGAATCCTAGTTTTCCAGCTCAATATGTTGACAATAGTAAAAAGAGACCAAGATAAAGTTAAATTCCAAGGCTTTTACTTGGTTTTGAGCCTTAAAAGTCTTCTACTATTACATAGTTTCTCTCTTCCCTTCAAAATAGGCATAGATATCTACAGCTGTTGATGTTGTCTTTCATTTAAAATATTAAAGTCATCTTTATGTCATTGTTATATGCAAATACCATTTCTCAAGTACTGGCTGCAGTACTTGAGAAATGGTACAATACACTTGATCCATTTAAGGGGAAAAGTAAGCACTGTATGTATCTTTTTCCATTTCTCAGGAAGACAGCATGAAGTGTGGAACAGAAACCAAGGCCCAGAAAATGCCCTGCGTTCAATTTTGTATTTGACCTTGTCATTATAACACTCTGCAACATAACCCTGGTAAGATAGCACTCAAATACTTTTTGTTTTAACAAACTATTCAAATAAAACATATCTGCATTCAGAGATTTCTGACTTAATAACAGTAGTCATGCTTGTTTTTAAAAAAAACTGGTGAAGACTGGTAAATCATAAATCATTGCTAAATCTAATAGAAAATTACCCAAGTAGCTGAGAATTGGGGAAAAAGTACCACCTCTTCTAAGCCCTATATAAATAGCATATGAACATCCAAAGACAGAAAGGAGGTATTCCAGGCTAAATATATTTTTTCTAAAAAAAAGAAAAACAATTCAGAATAAGGTACACTTTCATGTCAATAATAAATTGTTTCATGCTTTACATGTGCACTTTACAGGTATCTTAGCTTTTTGGCCACGATCAGAGAACTGTGGGTCATAAGCAAAGTATGTGTTGGATGAGCAAGCTAAAACCACCAAAAGGTATTTCCATGGACTTGAAAAACATTTTTGAGGGGAACATTCAGTAATATAGCTCATTTGGACCAGATCTTTTTGATTTCCAGTTTTTTTTCCCTCAAGTCCTGGAATAAATTCTTTGATGGAACATACCAGGTTTGCACAGGCTAATGAAAAAGCCACATATACTTAAAAAAAAAGTCTGAGGCAAAACTCCTGGTTATTTTGTTCAAAGAAGACAAGAGCCTTGCAATTAGATTCATTAGTGTAGGTTAGGGTCTGGTTTTCTTTATTCCATAGCTTCTAGAGGAAGATCGATCTCTATCCTCGTCTAGTAAAAATATCAGTTTATAATGAAAACATAACTCTTTGATGTATTTCTTTGTAGGATTTGCTTTTAGAAACTTTTGATGCTTTCCTCTATATACTTCTATTAGTGCTTTTATCTAACCCCCAAAAGTCACCCACCAAAGCAGACACTGTGAAGTCCCACTGGGCTCCCATCAGTCCAGTAGAGAGGGCTGACATGACATATTAGTCTTAAATCTAAAACATGTGTTTGGAAAATGCCTAGTTTCCTGGCAATAATTAAGAATGCTACTTGGCAGATTGGCAGCCACATAAAACAATCGTTGGTAAACCCTATATTTATTATGTTCCCATTTTATGGAAATGAAACCCACATTACAAATATGTATAGGAAACTGGACCCAAAATGATGCACAGGTAGAATCCATTATGATGAAGATGAAAAGAACATCCACAATTTTTTTCTAATTTACTTTTGTTATCCCAAAGAGGTCTCTTCCAAACGAGCCACATCAAAACATTTTAAATTTCTTTATGTTAACTTTTTAAACCATCTTGGATAAGCTCCCTCATCAGTACTCATTTGTCTGTGTGGTTCACTGAAGAGTTCTGGTGTATAACAAATTAAGATAAGATCCTATAGTCATAGCAGACTTTGCCCTTATAAATGTTGTAAAAAAAATTCCAGAGATTTAAAAAGCCACTTAAACTTGTTTTTTTTTAACATATATATGTATATGTTATGTACACTTAATGTATATTAAAAGTGATGATAAGCATTAAGAATACACAAGTGTAGCTACACTTCTTGTTAACATACTGGAATAATTCTGAGCTAATGGAAAATTTCCACTGCGTCAAGCCTCCCATGTGTAACTCTATCTTTTCCCTTGGTACCTATTCATTAGACCTCCCGATAATGTAGCAAATGAAGAGTTAATGGCTCAGGCCTCTGCTCCATTGTCCTTTCAGTTCAGTGAATGCCTGTGTTGTAGTGGTTGCTATACATCTTGGAAATCACTTCTGTACACTAGTCTTGCCTCATGTGTATGACCTGTTCACACACAAAGTGAAGAGACCCTCTAATCTGAATAGCAACAAAGTCTGTGATGTGGAAGCTACATGGTCAAGACCCAGCCAACCAACAGCAAGTGGCCAAACATACACCCACATTATTTGAGTAATCAATGAATATACAATGAAATGCCAGCATATTTTCCTTCTAAAACTTAAATAAAATATTATAGACTGAATTAAAGAGTGGCAAATAGGTTCCAGTTCAGAAGCTGTTAGAAAAGTGGCTATGGTCATGAAGTGTATGTGGGACCAAAAATATAGCTGGACTTTTCCATGGTGCATATTCCATCTATAAAAGCAAAGAAACAAAAGTTTTCATTCTTCATTTGCCTGATTCCATGTGAAATAAGCCAGGCCATCTAAGCAATAACATTTACTTTGTTTTCTAAAATGCTGACTCCATGAAAAAAAAAATCTCTTTGTTGCAAAGTTCAAATTCCAAATTAAGCCCTGGGATGGGGAATTCAAAAAGAGTCTCGAGAGAAAATGTTTTAAAATTAGAATCATCTTAGAAATATGTTAGAGACCAAATATGACACTAATTGTTTTTTTATCTTTAAATTTTGTATTTTTATATTCTCCTTTGCCAGTATTTTCAATATAAAATTTAAAGCATTTTTGGCCATTTAAATAGCAGTTCGTACATTATTAAACAATACTTTTTTCACTCACTTCCATTCTATATATATTTATTGATTATACTTGGGAGTTTTATTTGACTTTGTAAGATATCTTTCCAACTGTAGACATAAGTGCATTTAATAAGAGATCAATAATTAAATTCAACAACCATAGACTGTGCCCAGCATTTTGTCACATTCTAAGTTTTAATTCAATGGAATTAAAGTGGTTAGCCATTTACCAGTGGTTTGTATGCAACCCTTTGTGAGCTCTAATTATGATTTGGAGGCTCTAAGGAACTTCACTCACAATTTTAATGATTAGAGCAAATGATGATGATGGTATAATCTTGTGGTTAAGGACAGAGGCTCTGAAAACAAACAAACAAAAAACCACAATAAGCTAGGTTTACTCCTAACTTTCCACTTACTAATAATATGATCACATGAAATTGTAACTTGTCTCAGTTTCCTTAGCTGTAAAATGTAGGTAAGGGTTAACTAGAATGATGCATTTGTCTGACATATAAAAAAAATAAAATGAATGATATTATTATTATCTATTATAGTAGCAGTAATTATCATAAACTATGAAGACAGATCTTCAGAGAGCTATGAAAGCACATTTCTTATTAAATCATTTAAAAACTTAGTCTCATATCTATAATATAATCTCAACACTGAAATGCTTTCCTCAGCTTGAAAGAACTTTTTAAAAAAATATATTTTATTGATTTTTTTTTTACAGAGAAGAAGGGAGAGGGATAGAGAGTTAGAAACATCAATGAGAGAGAAACATTGATTAGCTGCCTCCTGCACACCCCCTACTGGGGATGTGCCCACAACCAAGGTACATGCCCTTGACTGGAATCGAACCTGGGACCTTTCAGTTTGCAGGCCGATGCTCTATCCACTGAGCCAAACCAGTTAGGGCAGCTTGGAAGAACTTTTAACTTTGACTCTCTTGTTTTAATCACTTGCTGTACACTCTGTTGGTGATGGGGATTCCTGTCCTAAGGTTGTGGGGATGCCTGAACACACAGCACCCAATATTGGCCAGGTGAGATCAATAGCGGTTTGTTAGTCACACGTACTCACAGCCCAGGGAAGGAGGAAGGACACCACACACCAGGCAGGGCCACATGAGGGTTGCACTCAGCGAACAGAGTGACAAACCCAAGGCCACAGGAGCATCAAGAGGGTGGGGTGCCCTTGGTTTCCACAGGAGGATGTGATTGTCTTATTTGAATAATTCCTTAGACTGGCAGAGAACAGAAGCCTACTACTCAGGAATAAGCAAGCACTGTGCCAGGTCCCCTTGATTAGGAGAATTTGGCGAGGAGACCTCACTCACAGGAACAGAACAGAGAAGTTGTAATTAGGCAGTGGAGGCCCTCCTGATTGCACCAGATGCCAAGGCAGCACATAGTATTAGGTTTTAACATGGGCTCTACATCACTTGTCTTCTTCATGATATCTGAATTCTAAAAGAATTTTAAAACAACAACACCTTAATGAAATTCAATCAAGTTGACTGACTGCTAGGTATAGGAGTTTTAAGACCTGCTGATATCATTCCTGTAGGCATTGCCAATTCTGACTTGTGGGAATGAAGATATCATCCATCCATGGCCACATCAACATGCTTCAGAGTAAAATGTGTATCTGGCCACTCTCCAGGTATATTGGTATAGGCTCAGGTAGCAAGTCAGAGAATCCAGGACCACAGATATGCAAATGCTCTACTTGGGCTCTGATGAATTCAGATCACCCATCTACTAGTATAATTATATGATTACATGAGCAATATTTACATCACTTTGTGGTTTAGACACCAGGCTGAAAAATAGCATTGCTCTCCTATTAGTCCTCTTCTTTTTTATTTGCCCAAGATTCTAATTCATGTGACTGCTCAACCAGCTATTTCTAGATGGCAGAAGAACAGAGAGTGAATTGCCTTCTCCAGTTTGGTATCTCATTGCTCTAAAATGTGCTTTCCCATTGGGAATAGTCTCTGCTTCAGTGAGTCAAAGGTTAGGTGTTTTCATTATTCTATTATTTAGGGAGGCATCCAAAAATAACCATACTTTTCCTTGTGACCAACACATCATCATAGTTGCTTCTTTTATCAAATATTTCCATTTTTAAAGGATGAAATATTTTGAATGGCCACGATATCATTGGATATTCATTTGTCAGTATTGTTTTTCTTGGGCATATGAATATGTAGACATTTAAATTTTTGTCCCAGAACTCTTGAAAGCACAATATTTAAATCTTAAGTTCTTCAACCCTCAGCAACCAGTCTTGAAGCTTCTGTAAAGGGTTGAACCCAGAGCAGCTTAGTGGGCCTGGGTGTGTGTTTACAGTCAGCGCCTCATAATTCAAAAGCCCAGGGGTATTCCCTTTCTGCTCTGTTTTTATTCCACTGGAAATACAGTGTTACATTGTCATTAGTATCCCCATCACAGATTTTGTAGGAGAAAAGAAAGAAGGAAGAATTTAAAATGATTAAATTCACTATCTTAGCAACTCTGGTAAAAAAAAAAATCAAAGAGAAAAATTTAAAATAAAGAATGACATTGGATTATTGCAGAAGCCAGTTATAAATTCTTATCCCCTATATCAGGTGCATCTGATAAAGCTGGCTCTATGAAATGGTGTCATTTATAAAGTGACAAGTGGCATATAGGAAGGAGTAAAATACATATAGCAGTTTATTTTTTAGATTGACTTGTATCAATTGCTATAATATTTAGCATTGACTATACACATATAGAGCTTTGAAGATAGAGGGAGGGAGACATGAGCCAAGGAATAAGGGTGGCCTCTAGAAGCGGGAAAAGGTAAGGAAACAGACTCTCTTCTAGAACCTCCAAAAAAGAGTGTGGCCTTGTGTTATTATTTTAGCCTGGCAAGACCTGTATAGAGTTTTAGATTTATAGAACTATCTATATATATAAAAGCCAAGCGACCGGAACAACGGAACGACTGGAACAACTGAAACTACTGGAATACTGGAACGACCAGTTGCTATGATGCGTACTGTGGTGGCCAACTGGTCCGATGGGAGCCCTGATCCCCCCCCCCCCCAAACTCCCACAGCACCTCCCCCCAGCTGGCCCGGCCCTCATCGCCCCCCCCCCCCCAATTGGGGGTGGGGCCAGCCGGCCAAGCACCCATGTCCACTCACCCCCGCTGGCCTGCCCTGATTGGCCCCCATTGGGGTGGGCCAGCCAGACCCCACCCATGCACAAATTCATGCACTGGGCCTCTAGTACAATAATACATTTGTATTGTTTGAAGCCATGAAGTTGTAACTAACACAGGGGTAAAGAGGTAGAACTAAAGGCAACACAAGAAGAAACATAAGGGGAATTCAAGAATCCGAACATTCTAAGTCCCATACAATGTTTGTGAAGATTATAAAGATATTGTGTAATGTTAGGTTTCATTGAGTAAAGTAGGCAAGTAAAAAAAAATTCAAGTGTACACTTTTGTATCTTATAGCATACTTGATTAGATACTCAGATTGGTTCTCCCATTGGGGGAAAACCTAAAACTTCTATATTTAGTATTTAAATTCTGTTGTTTTATTTTTAAGCTGAAAATATAAACTATATTTATGAGCCCCAAATCTAATCCCACAGATAAGTGGAGTATTGAAGCAGTTTTGATTTGAGGCTATTTCTCAAACCTAGGTGACTTGCACTTTTATTTTTATTAATTTTGGGGATAAGGTTCAGAAGATATAGGCCAGGCCTTCTCAAGGTGGGAGGCTAATAGGAGATCCTCTGCTTTTAAAACTTGGACTTTAAAATGCTACCTTCATGGTATCAAGGTGAACAAGAAATAAATCTCTCCACTTTGTCACACTCAGGTGTGGGGAACCAATATAGGATTAAGCCTCGGACTGACCTGTTGGCAAAGTCACAAACAAGTCCCAGCTTAGAGGGCACAGTCCTCTTAGCATAATTAGGCTTGACCTTATAATGCTCCCTAGATCTTACCTGGGAAGCTAATGGGCTGAGGGAAGTGCAACAAGAACAAAAACAAGTGAAACTCACAAGAACAGTGTAAACAAGTGAAACTCACAAGAACAGTGTAACTTTGGTAACCACTACCTTGTTTACCTCTGACTATAAAAATAAAGGCTCAGTTTGCCTCGGGATCTTTCTCTGTGGCCTCAGCCCGGCACAGGAAGATCCACAGAGACTAAAGAGAGACTAAAGAGAGCTAGAGAGTTCTGAATGCTGTCTCCGTGTAAAACATTCTTCTCCGACTCCGTCCACACGTTTGGGAACCCCTGGACCCCCGGGGCTGGACCCCGGCACTCAGGGAAAGTTGTTTCATCCTTATACAAAGCAATGTGTGGAAATAAAAAGTCATTAAGAAATTGTATTAATAATTCCTCCTCACATGGATTATCAGCCCAAATTCACATCACTTTGGCGATCTAAAAAATTTTACTATAAGTTTAAGTGGCCCCACACTTTCAAGTAGTAATGACTATTAAAACCATGTAGAAGCAAAACTAAATCTTGCCTGAAAGACTGAACTTAAATGCTAGGTTTCAAAGATTGCCAGTAATAATTCTCCAAAGAAAATAAGTAGCTCATGATAAAAAATAATTGAGCAGACAATTATTAGACAAGGCATCATGAGTACAAATAAGGAGAAAAGATTGACAGTAGAAACAGAGCTGCAAACACTTTAAATATTGGTATTTTCAGCCACAGATGACAAACTTATATAAATAAGAGAATAGGAGACTACCAAAAATAACCTAGCAGCTTTGATAAATTGTGGCACAGTGGGGCCTGAAGGGTTCCGTAGAAAGACATGGAGAGTAGTACTCATTCGCTGGCTGGCCCCGGAGCCTTGTTAACTGCTGTAAGTCACAGTATAACCCACAGGGACCTTGATCATCTCAGCATTCCATAGAAGCTTGCACTGGTCACCAATATTGATTACATCAGAGTAATTGGGTAGTCTAAGCAACAAAAACTATAAAGTCTCTCATAACATACCTAACAGAATGTGCAAGACCTTTATCGAGAAAATAATAAAACATTATTGTAAGACATAAAAGACTTAAATAAATAGAGCAGTATTCCAGGAAGAATCTATATTACAAGTACATCAACCTTTCCACATTTTATCTATAAGTTAATGTAATTCCTATCAAAATTCCAGAAGAGACTTTTGTGAAACTTAAAAAGTTCATTTTAAAATTTATATGGAAGAATAAAAGGTACAGAATAACCAATAAAAATTGAGAAAAAAAGAAAAAGGAGTCAAGAATTACAGTACAAGATAATAATTGAAACAGTGTGGCAGAGGTGCATAAGAAGACAAATAGGCCAATGGGACTGAGACAGAACTGAGCAGTAGACTCATGCATTTATGGAAACTCATTTTGTGACTTACAAAAGGAGTGGGGAAAAGACGGACTACTTATTTTTTTATTCTTAAACACTTTTTAAAATTTTATTTTCAATTGCAGTTTACATTAATACTATTTTGTATTGGTTTCAGGTGTGCAAAATAATTTAGACAATCATATACTTTCCAAAGTGTTCCTCCTGATATTTCCAGTTTCCACCTGGTACCACACATGGTTATTAGAATATTATTGAAGGATGGACTATTTAATAAATTATGCTAGGAAAATCGGCCATTTATATAGGAAAATGTAAATTAGATCCTTATTCCACAGAATACACAAAGCATAATTTAGATAGGTAAGAGACTTAAATGTGAAAAGCAAAACTTGAACATCATTAGAGAAAAGATAAGAATATTTTTATGACCATAAATAGGAACAAATCACTTAAATGACACACAAAAATAGAAGAAAGAATATATTTATTAAAATGACTATATTAAAATAAAATTATGTATCATAAAAACATAATAAATGAAAAGATAAGCAATAGACTGAGGAAATATATTTGTGATAACATAAAAGCAAAAATAATGTCAAGAATATATAAAGATTTTCCTAAAATCAAATTTAAAAAACAGCCAAACAAACCAATGGAAAAATGGGCAAATATATATTTATGGACAATCCACAAAAGAAGAAATGCAAAATGCAAATAATATGAGGATAGATGGTCAACTTCAGAAGTAATCAGGAAAATGCAAATAAAATAAGACTACTTCATTCTTATCAGATTGGCACAAGTTTAGAAGTTTGACAAGGAGACAGGAACTTTTGAACTCTCTAAGGTGATGTTTACATTGGCACAATAATTATGAAGAATAATTCGTTGATGCCAATAAAAAAATATTTAAACACATCCTACAATCATCATTTTTCTCCCAGATTTATCTCCTGTACAACTGCCTATTGCACAAGGAGAGACATTCAAGCCATTTAAACTGTACATCTCCACTACTGTGACTGTTCTTAGGGATTCCTGAGGAATATCAACATAGAAGATTACCATCTTCATCATCATGATTGCCATTACAAATCTATATTTTATTTGCAGAGGTTCTCCTAGCACTGAGTACAGTAAATGAGACAAATAGAGCCTTTATCTAGGAGGGCATGAACATTAGCAAACACACACACACACACACACACACACACACACACACACACACACACCCCGACCTATAAAAACATTTGACAAACTCATAAACTGTTTATGTAGTGAACTCCTAATTATCAATGGTAATGGAATACAGACCTGATACCATCCTGGAGAGGGTGATTATTATGAAATCCAGACCTTATTTTAGCCAATAATTTCAACCTTCTTGCCTGTTGGATTTTGTGAACCTTTTATTTATTGGAAGCCCTATTGAGGACATAACCCTAGCCAGTCTGAGGTGTAAGACTGGAAAAACCAGCAAATAAATAGCTCAAGAATTTAAGGTCCTCAGTTTTCTTTGCCTAATTACTTGGCCATTCTACAGTGAGGTTCCCAATTCTCTAGTAAAACAAACAAACAAAAAAACTATCTCAACTTTCTCCTTTGCTACATATTACCTATTGGGTTCCTTCCCCTTGCAGATCTTCTAAGTGAATAACTGAGCTCTTTATTAATAATACTACCAAACGGAGACCGAAGGTGGACATGCTGACAGATGATTATGAGGTCATGTCTATTAGTTACTAACCTACGAAACAAATAGTCCTTTCCAAATGTTATGCTGATGGGTTTATATTCTTGGTAACATTGGATTGGAAAAGTTTCCCAAAAGCTCCAAACTGAAACATTTGACATATTTTTGCTAACATGTAGTGAATCTGTGAACTGTAGGTGTGTACCTGCCAGTGGCCACCAGCAGCATTATGCAGAGGTTAAATCAATGGTTATCTTCAGCACATAATTTTAAGACTCCAAAGAACTTCCAATCAGGCCCAAATTCTCTCATCACCTAGCTGGCTGAATGCTGAGTTTGTACTATTCAAAATTCATTTCTACACCGGTCAGTATGGCTCAGTGGTTGAGCATCGACCTATGAACCAGGAGGTTGAGGTTCGATTCCCAGTCAGGGCACATGCCCTGGTGTGGGCTCGGTCTCCAGTAGGGGGCATGCAGGAGGCAGCCGATCAATGATTTTCTCTCATCATTGATGTTTCTATCTCTTTCTCCTTTTCCCTTCCTCTATGAAATCAATAAAAATATATTTTTAAAAATTCATTTCTATGGTGTAGGAGTTCCTTCACTGCCAAAATATAAAAATTCTCTAGGAAGTGAATGCAGTAAGTATCATCAGTCATTTAAATCTTAATAGGAATGGAAATGCAAAACTAGCTCTGTGTCTACTTTTACAAGGGATCAATTTTAAGGTCTTCAAAACTCAGGTATTATATGTATTCAATAATTTATTATTTAAAAGCAATCTGGCTGAAGAATTTGTGTTAGGTTTTTAGTTTATGTACTTATCCAGATCTTAGGTAATATTTACATTTGAATCCATATTCTTTTAGATATCTTTTTGTGAGGCAAAAATTGGAGATACTAAAAAAGAAGTGAAAACATACATCAATGTGGTGGTTATCCCAGGTTGGCACACACATGGAATATGCATTTATAGCAATTAAAGTTCATACCAATTATAGTTAGCAGAGAAATGTGATTTTTTTTTTTGCCTTTGAGCAAACATTTTATTTTTATTGTGAGAGTCATTCTAAATAGTCTTATTTTTCCAAATAGTTCAAGACTATTAGGCTTAAATTCTGAAAATGTAACATGTTTAAAATAAAAATCATTGTAAAATATAATAAACATTTATCTGAATTATTTTATTAATAAATTACACAGGTTTCAGGTGCACAATTCTACAATATCATTTCTCACATACACATGTATGTTTATCATAGTTTTAATCAAAGTATAAATAAAAATTTCACACTGATTTTTCACTGAACTTTCTAAGAGGAACAATTTTTCATGTTTTATATAGGCATTGTATCTGTATTTTTACTTAACAACAAAATATTACAAGGAATTACTTAATTCCCCTGTGGTTGAATATATAGTACTTAAATGCCAATTTTTGATTTATAAGTGGTGCTGTGGTTAATATCTTCATTAATGTAGCTCTTTTTACAAATCTAAGATATATTCTAAAAACAAAATTCTCAGAGAATGAGAGCATTTTAAAAAACCCTTGTACATATTGTTAGTTTGCTTTATAAAAGTTTATTTTAACCAATTTACACAGGTGCAGTAGTAATGCATGAGAATTACCACTACCCAACAGAGTTCACTACATATGTAATATTTTAAAATTAATTTCAGAGAGGAAAGGAGAGGGAGAGAGTGATAGAATTAGCAATGATGAGAGAGCATCATTGATTGGCTGCCTCCTGCATGCCCCCTACTGGGGATTGAGCCCGCAACCCAGGCATGTGCCCTGACCAGGAATTGAATGGTGACCTCCTGGTTCATAGGTCGAACACTCAAACACTGAGCCACACCAGCTGAGTGATAGTTTAATGTATTTTTTATCACTATTATGATTATCAGTGATAGAATGTCAGCACAAAGAGTTAGTCATGAACCTCTGAAGAAATTCAGGAACTTGGTAAAGCACTTGAAGATAAAAAACATTTTTATCTTCCGTCCGTCCTTCCTTCCTTCCTTCCTTAATCTTTTTGCCTTTTTCTTTTATTTCTTTCCATGGGGAGGAGGGGTAGAAATTCAAAGCTGAAGCAACCTCCTTTTTGGTTTTATTTTTCATCTTCATACCCTCTAGAAAATAAAATTTATAAGTTTTGGGGTTTGTTTGTTTTAATCCTCACACAAGGATAGAGGGTATGTTTTTATTGGTTTTTAGAGAGAGGGGAAGGGGGAGAGAGAAACATGGGTCAGTTGCCTCCCGTACATGCTCTGACCAGGGATTGAATCCACCTTTAGGTATATGCCCTAATTGGGAATCGAACCTGAACATCTTTGGTGCATGGGATGAAGCTCCAACCAACTGAGCCACCCGGCTGGGGCTAGAAAATAAAATTATTTTATTCATTGTTGTTATCAATGTGCTTCGAGTTGCAGCACCTCTAAAAATATAATTTGTTTACTAAGCAACTATTGGACTGTAGGCAGCTCCCTCACAGATTGCACCAGCATTCTAATGATTCACTTTGGCTTGTTGACGGAGCCAGATTCTAACTGCATTTCTTAGTGAGATGCTGTCATTGTGTCATAACAGAACTACTGCTACATGCTTCTTGACTTTAGTAGGACTAATACATGCCCTTAGGGACTTCTTAGCACTAAATGAGAGTTTTCCTCCTAATCTTCAGAGTTACAAACACTGGATTTCTTTACTTTGTATCCTTTCCTAAAGAAATGCTTCTCCTTCTCCTTCTCCTTCTTCTCCTTCTCCTTCTTCCTTCTTCCTTCTTCTTCCTTCTTCTTCCATCTTTTCTTTCTCCCCTCTCCCCTCTCTTTCTCCTTCTCCTTCTTTTAAATCAACAGGCTTCTGGCTTCTCCCATCCTCTCCTCTGTGTCCAAATCCCAGTCCTATCACTTACTAATGGCATAACCTTATGCAAGTTACTTAACTTCGACTTAGGTTTCCAAATCTATAAAGTAGAAATAATATTACTTATCACATAGGGTGGTTGTGGGTGTAGAAGGTATGAATACCATTCTCTAAACTCATGTTTGCAAGAAATCTAGCTTTATTTGCCACAAAACACATTCATTTTGGACTCCAAGCCTCACTGCCTGGCCTGTAATGAACTGCAACCCAGTTGTCATTGGATGCACTCACATCAGAACTGGGAAGCCTTGCTTGTTGCCTGGAAAATGGAGAAGATGATGTGGACCATGAGTCTCTGGGGTCTCATGAGTGTCACTGACACCCTCTTTGTCTAAGTCAGCAGCAGCTCCTGGAGCACACTGACACCCCACTTTTCTGTCAAGCTTAGGATGTGGTCATTTTTGACAAGTGAGGGACCCCGTTCCTGTGCTCCTCCTAGATGCACCCAGACTATTCCTCTTCCTCATGGGCTTTTTGCCCTGGAGAAGAGCCCTCGGTTCTCCTTGCTTGAGGACCACAGACCTCACCCTCCTGCCCAGTCTGGTGTGTGTGTGTGTGTATGTGTGTGTGTGTAAAATGTTCCATTGTTCAATTGCTGTTTTGTCTGGGCCAAGAATTTCATTCTGGAATATTTGTGAAACCATAGCTAAAAGAATATTAAGAAAAATGGGTTAGCTTTTTAAAAACAAATCTGAGAGTCCAGCTGGCTGCCTCTATTTTCTGCTCTTTCATGAAGAAATGACCCCTAGAGCTCGCTAACTTCATGAGTGAGTGAAATGGACAGGGAGAAAAATCCAGTTATTAATCATCTCAAAATATCAGCTAGCTGAATGGGGATTTAATGAGATTCTTCCTCCTCTCCTTCCTTCTCTCTGTATTTTCTTCTCTTTTCCCTTCTTCTGTTCACTAGCAAAAAGCTGGTGGTAGGAGGTGCAGAACAGTCTTCTGCAATTTTCACAAGCCAATCAAAATGCTTGTTTCCCTTATGAATAATTAACTGATCAATCAGTGTGTCTGGATTTTGACTCCTCTCTGTTGTCACTCCTTAGTTACTGAAAATTCAGGACTGCTTCTCAGAAAGTATTTGTTCATTTTTCTGGCTATTTCTGGGCCTGGGATCGTTCTAGGAGCCTGAAGGTCCCAGGAATCTAAACATTGGGAAGCTGGGGTTTTCTGTGTTAAACTTTACATGTTTTCTCAGGATGAATCGACTAAAAGATTCAATGTAGTACACCACTTTTATTCTGTGGGCACTTGGCAAATCCTTGTTGACTAATTGGCAACAATTCCTGATCTACTTGTGGGAAAATGGGGAGGCAAAATAAATTAGCCAGGCCACCGTGCTTCCTCAGTTACCCGAGGGAAGAGTTATTAGTGGCTACACACAGTCACTGAAAATAGACATCTGGTCAGGAAAACCTGAAGAAAGAGGCACTACTGGGGCCACTTTCAGGAAACACTTACACAAGATATTTCAGTAATATGTGAAGGCGGTGTTTGAGGTAAGTTTTTTTTTGGAAATCATCAGAAAAAGTCCTTATTACCAACAGAGCGCTCATTGAAATTTGAATTACGAGTTTAAAATATGATGTCAGAGGACTTTCTCTTTTCAAACTCAGAACTCTTTCTGCTCTAACAAACGGGAGGCTGCGAGTAACTGAACTTGTTTCAGGGAATCTGAAGCCGAAGTCCAGGGACAAGAGTTAATGCGTATTTGTTTGTTTCTCAACATCACTGAAGTGATACTCTAGTAAGAATTAACCTATAGCTAAATATCAGCTTATTTTGAATTTCTCTTTGAGTCTAGACTTTCCATTATTTTGGAAGAATAGGTGAACATCTGTTCCACTACATACTCACGTATTTATGGTCTCTGGATGGAAAGCCTTTTTCTAAAATGAGGATCTTGCCTTGATGCCTTTAGCCAATGTTTGGGGTTCTAGCCAAAAGTCTCAGGAAAGTTGACAGCCTGGTTTATCCCTGTAGGGTATTAGTCACCCTATAAAACTTTAGAAGTATTTATATCGCCTATACAAAAACACCTCTTCTATCTGAGAGGGCAAGGCAACCTTTTTCACTTAACTTAAAAAAAACAAAACAATCAAAAGCCAAACTGGGACGATGTAAACCTCCACATATGAAAGATCACCTTTAAAATGATCTGTAAATGCTGGGCCTTCTGATTTCCACATGCATGTGTAGCTCATGAATCATACGCACTTTATTTCAGTTCATTTCAGCTTTTACAACAACCAGAAGAGCTGTTCTGGGGTCACCAACTGCGTTCTGCTAACTACAGCTGATCAATATTACTAAACAAATGAGGAGGGACAGGAAGAATGGTGGGGGCGTCACAGGGAGGAGGAGAGAGCAGAGCGACCGAAATCTCCACATTTCTACAGTTTGAGGAAATGTTTTATGCCGATGCATGTTTTATGTCAATCAAACATATAAAAGTTACTGTGGCTGCATAAGGCCATAAAGATGCACTTTTAAACTCTTAAAAATAAGGTACCATAATTACATCTTATAGAACTGTGCGTCCCACGAGTCTCTTTGCTGTTTTTAAGATACCCATGGTGAATGAGGTAAAGGAAGGGGGGAGGGGATGGGGAGAGAAACCCTTTGAGTTCTGTGTGCAGAAAAATGCAAAAGCTGCCCAGATTTGCATGTAGGATCTCTCTCTTTCTCTCTGATTTATTAACTTTAATAACTGTGGGATCTCTCTCAACTTTGGGTTTGAGAACTCAAGTCATTACGGTTTAAGAATATGTTTTTCTCTGAAGTAGTCTCCAGGGGTGTCAGTCATCTGGGAAAGAGAAACAGCTTTGTTCCTTTCCCTTTCTTTCTTTTAACCCTTAACTAACATTCTAGAAATAGCTGCTCTGAAATTGAACTTTTGTGCATTCAGTGCAAGGATATCTGTTCAGCCATAATAAACTTAAACATCAGAAATTTTTGCAGTTGAACTTACTGTTATTGAGCAGCTCCAAGGGTTTCAATTCAGAGAAAGTTCACCCGCAGGAGAGCTCAGCAGGGATGTTGTGGATGGGGTAGGGGACCTCCTCCCGCCTCAGAGCTTGAGAGCTGGCTGATCTGGCAGTGGTGGGACAGTGTCCTCTTTCTGAGGCAGAGAGATTATATGCCTGCCTCTCTCTGTCTTGTGGTTCTTGTCTCTCTGCAGGTTTTAGTTTGTCCAAGCTTGGCTGGGCAAGCACAATGACCTTAGACTCAGGGTTTATTGAGAGAGTATGGCTTTGCCTGTAATTAGTGATGTATACCGGACACTCCTGTTAGTTTCATTGTTTTTCTTCTGTAAAACAACTGAATTAGATTAGATGATTACAAAACAGCTTTGAACAAGTCGCCAGGTTCCCAGTAAAGGAAAATATGTGTTGGGAAGGGGAGGGGTGGTAGTGGCCTGGGCCATGTCACAGGTCACCGTACTGCTGGAGATGCAATGCTTCATGCTACTCATCTCATGTATGTACCTCAGTGGGGCAGGGTTCTCGTCCTAGTTTGTAATGAATAGGCTTAATCACCATTTATCCCATCAGAGAGCACCTGCACCTGGGCAACACTGGTTTATGCGACTATCATAGAACGCTACTGAAAATTCTGAGTCATCAAAGCCATGAGAGATTTCCACAATTCAATTGAATCTCACTGGTGTAGTCCTATAGCTAGGAAGAAATGAAACAATAAAAGCTTAAAAATCCATTTAAATTTAAGGAACAGCTTTCTCTGAGTTCATGGGGAATGAAGACTCTCAAAAAGGCTACAAGACCAACTTGAGGAATCAATTTATGAAGCAGTTCCTGCTCTACATCCATCGGTGTCACCATCAAGAATCCAATAGGATTTCTGGTCATCATACAATGCTAATTGGACAAGAAGGGATCCCCAAACTTTGTTTGGTAAAACACAATTTTTTTCTAAGTCAGTGGAATCTTTTAAGAACACCATAGTTTGTAATAAAGTATAAAATGTTTAAAAGAATAAAATACACAGCATTAACATTTTTCCTATTTAAGAATATGTGCATATTTAATAATTGATATACTTGCAATATGTAAGAGAATTTTACCTATTAGAGTAAACAGGTCAGTTTTAAAAATTCTCAATTTAGACTGATTAACTGCTTTAGACCTGTGTTTTTAAGTTGAAATCTTACTAAGTTTATATAGAGTGTTATAAGATTTAAGAGAAATTAATTATCATCATCTTTGTAAGTTTAAATCATTAGGACACGAGTTATGTCAGTATTTGGGAAAGTTTTGTTTGTTGAGTCAAATAATTGAGCTACCCCACAAAAAAAGAAATTAAATATATTAAATGTGCATATGCTATTTAATATATTTAAAGGAATTTTTAAAACAAGTTTGTAAATTATTCAAAGTCTCTTAAAAGTGACTGTTGAACATTTACTGGACTTATAAGTAAAATAATACGATTGCAAGTTAAACTTAAAAACTCAAGGAAAAACTAGGTTTTATAATTCAGTAACTCAGATAATAATTTTAAAGCTAAACAAAGCCTCACAAAATTTTTTTTTTTTTTTTTTTTTTTTTTTTTTTTTTTTTTTTTTTTTTTTTTAGTGCACAAAACACATTCTAAAGGTAAGTTCACATTGAGGAGTTAATACAGTTAAACTTAGTCAAATGGCAAGAGACTAGCCTTGCTTCAAAGCAACATGCATTCAGCAGTCCCCCCATTTTTTTGTAATTTCACTTTGGGGGGTTTCAGTCACCCGAGGTCAACTACGGCCCGAAAATGTTAAATAAAAAAATTCCAGAAATAAACAATCCATACATTTCCAATTGCACGCTGTTCTGAGTAGCATAACGAAATCTCGCGAGATCCGCGAGGCTGGCTCAGGTCATGAACCATGAACTGCTCAGCGTCTCCACGCCTCCGGCGCTCGGTCTGGACAGTGGCGCCCTCGGTAGCCGTGTGGGCTGTCGGTGGTGATCGGTCTCAGTGCCTGCGGGGTGATGGGTCTCAGTGCCTGCGGGGTGATCGGCCTCAGTGCCGGGGTTCACCTAACCCTTCCGGCAGCCTCGGGCTGTCGCGGTGCCTGCCTGCGTCGGTCCCCTCACGCCATCTCGTCACGTGGCCTCGTTTTACAGGATCACAGGAACGGTGAGTGCAGTACAAAAAGATATTTTGAGACAGAATAGAGGACAGGGAGAGACCACATTCACATAACTTTTATTACAGTATGTTTTATCATTGTTATGGTTCATGATTAGTTATTACTAATCTCTGACTGTGCCTACTTTATACATTGAACTTTATCGTCGGCATGTATGTATATAGAGGTAAAAACATACTATCTGTAAGATTGGATCCTATGTGCAGTTTCAGGCATCGACGGGAAATCTTGGAACGGCTCCCCTGGAAATAAGAGGGGGCTGCGGTATTTAGTGACTGTCGTGCGTGCAAACCGCAAGGACACCGGCTTCTTTCCTCCCACAAGGTAGAACAGGCTGTGTCACTGTGATCCGCCTATTAGCCAGGTAGCTGCTGTGGAAAAACATCCCTCCAGGTCTCTGTGGTTTAAACAAAAACTCTGTATCTCACTGATAGTATAATGAGCCGTTCTCTGGCACTGGAGGGTGGGGGTTTCCAAGCAATAAGTCAGGAACCCACGTGCCTTTGCCTTGAGGCTAAGTCCTCTGGGTCCTGCAGGGCCAAGGTCACTGGAGAAGAGAGGCTATAGAGAATGGCCTTAGGTTTTGAAAGACATGCCTGGAAGGGGAAAAAACCCACTTCCACTCCCTCTCCATTGGCCAGAGCTAGTTCCATGGTGGGAAATGGGCCACCCTTTATGTCCAGGAGGAAAAAGAACTAGTTTGGTATACGTGGAGCATTGTCTCTGCCACATTTCACAAATTAATTTGTTCCCTGCCCCTCGACAAAGCCGTGATATAAATGTTATCATTGTCATAGAAAATACTGCTTGTGACTTGGGTGGAAGGAGGTATTTCCAGAACAATGTATGTACTAGTAAATGAACAGAGGAGTTAGCAGTGACTTTTGCGCCCTTACCCTGAGGCTGTCAGCTTTTAAATGTGTTGGTCCTGTTAACACAGCAACAAGTGCAGGGAGACTTGGCAGTTAGGTGGTTAATCAGGTATTCTTAAAGGACACGAGGCCAAACTGGGCACTTTGGGTTCTGACGTCCATAAAGTGCCATTTTCTGTGAGTCTGTGTACCCTAAATTAAACAGATAATTGCTATGTTATGTCTTTACTTTATGTCTAGTAAGTCCAGACTTAATCACAGAAGATAGAAAATAAAGATTTCCCCTACGGCTCGTGAGCTACATGCGGCTCTTTGGCCCCTTGAGTGTGGCTCTTCCTAAGCCTTAGGAGTACCCTAATTAAGTTAATAACAATGTACCTACCTATATAGTTTAAGTTTTAAAAATTTGGCTCTCAAAAGAAATTTCAATCGTTGTACTGTTGATATTTGGCTCTGTTGACTAATGAGTTTGCCGGCCACTGCCCTAAATGCCAGTATATGTTTTGGAATTATTTAAAAAAATAATAATTTAGCATTGATTCAATCATTTTCACTCCAAAAGATATTGCTTTGGAAAAAGAAACTTGGAAAAGCAAAAAAAGGAATAATTTCGTTACATGTATAAACATATTATATCTTTTAATAATAGTAACTATACCATGAATAATTTACCCATTGATTGGTTATTTTAAGCCAAGGAAAAATTTGTTTGACTTTTCCATATTTTTAATAATAAACATTCATTAAACATTTACTCTGTGCCATATTACTAAGCACATATTGTGGGTCATGCATTTTTATTATTTCTGAATGAAATTAATTATTCTTTTTGTCTGACGTATACCCAAACATTTGTTAGATCTTGATTTATTCAGTCATTGACTAAGCATTTTGTGGGTGATTGCTGAGTATCACCTCCAGTGAAATACACTCTGAGAAAAGAAACATAGCCCCTATTCTTGAGAGTCTTCATTTCCAAAAATCTCAGAACCAAGTGCTCAAAACTAAAGAGCCCAAATTTCTGTCCCAAATTACTCATTATTCTAGAATGTTGGTTGGCACAAGATAGTAAAAATACTTGATTCCTACTCCAAATTTGGGATAATTTAGGTGCATTAACTTTGGAAACATGGTCTTAAGCAATTTAATTTACCAAATTACGTCTAGGGAACATTCAAAATAAGCAGCAGAAGAAAACTTAAAAATTCCCAACAGGAGGGAAAAAAAAGTTTCAACTTTGACATAAGAATTTCCACATTGCCAGAATCCATTTGCAATAAAAAGCTCCTACAACTATCAAGAATCCATTCACTTGGGCTATTTTACTCATTTAAAAAGCTATATATGGTTTATACTTCAAAATGTATCCTTTCCAGTGTCATTTTTAAAATGAAAATAATTCTGCACTTATGACTATATCCTGGTAAACACAAAAATACTATAGAATAAGATGACAATGTCCTCTGAAAAAACTATTATGAAAAATTATTCACCACAATTGGCAAATTAGTAGAAACCTAATGGTTGGTGATTTCAGTTAAGGTATCAAAGTAAATTCAAAAGTTGATGTGTCTCTTTGTGCTCTAAACACATAGCAATGAGTGATAAACTCTGGAAAATAAAATTTAAAAATGCATAGGCAAGCTAAAAAATAAGACCAGCATCACTGTGGACCAGAAGTGGAACAATGCTTAACAATGTCTGTTGGGTTCCAAGCCTGAAAACAAGAAATAACAACCAGGAATTGACCATTTTAGTCAACCTTTTAGTGTTGACTTAAAGGGACCTAATCTGCTCCAAGTAAGAGGAGGACAGAAGCAGACTCACTTTTATGTTTGAACTCTGTATCTTTGAAGTCTTTGATGGTACACTAATTTATTTAGGAATGTGGTATTGATTTTACTCTTTTGATAGGGAAATGCAATTTTAGTGGCTTCTACTTGTCCCTCTGCACAGAATAGCCATTTCTCTGCAGGTGGAGGAACTAATATGGACATCCTGCTGGTGTCTGGGTATGTCTAACCCAGTTATGCATCCAGGCACCAGGAAATAACCTTAAGGTAGGTTCAGGAACCTCTGGCAGACACAGGTCAAAAATCCATTTGTCAGTTCACTTCTGTGATGGCTGGACCACTGTGATGGTTGGGACCCCTAAGAATTAATAGCCGTTCCGAGCCAATATCCAGTATTTACTGAAAGTCTGAAAATATCCATTATTCCTATGCTCAGTCAGACTGGTAAATAGTTACAGCTAACTTTGGGAAACAAGAGGAGAAAGATTCATATCAATTTCTGGGAACATAGCTGAGTCCTTCAAGAGGACTCTATCTTCCCTTCACTCAAAGGGTTCTGGGTCTGTGAACTGGCTCAGGTCTGAGAATTAAGTGAGATCATGGTTTTCTATTGTGGTGATACAGAATAGGTTTCTATTCACCAGACTTAGAGCCTTTATCACTTATTAATATTAAGTAAGACTTGCATAGACTGTCCATTTATGTCAGTCATAGAAGCACTGTCACCAATTAACCACTACCAAAACTCTATGTGAATATAACTACTCTGATTGCTACTCCAGCCATACTATCCATTAGAATAACCATGCACACCTTGTTTCTGGTGGTTAATTTCTGCCTACATCACTGAAGACAGAATCCAATTATCCTCAAAGAATTCAGGAAGACTTTTCAATATTGGCATCTGCCACTGTCATCCATGGCCTGCAGAGAAGGGTCACTTCAGAGCCCATCAAGGATGCCAGTTCTTCTTTGATTAGTGTACTAGAGGCCTGGTGCACAAATTTGTGCATAGGTGGGATCCCGAGGGGGTGGGGGGAGTGGGACATGATCGGCCCTCTGGGTGGGTGGTGGGACGCCCTTGCCGGCCCAGGATCTGGATCCATCCCACTGAAGTTCATGCCAGTTGTCGGGAGTCACCTGGTGGCCGCTTTTATATCCTTTCTTCCTTGCGGAGCATCTAGGGAGGGGAAGTGGCCATGGTGCCCATGGCTGACTTCCAGGAGGCCGGTGGTGCTGTTGGGATCATGCCTGTGGCACGGGTCTGTTGGTGCCTGGCCCGTTCTCTGGAGATTGGACCTGCAGGACTACTGAGGGAGTGAGTGGCTGCTGCAGGGCTGCTGGGCCGTGATGGGTCTGTCAGCTGAACGGAGCTCCCACTGTGGGAGTGCACTAACCACCAGAGGGCAGCTCCTGCATTGAGTGTCTGCCTCCTGGTGATCAGTGCATGTCATAGCGACCAGTCGACTGGTTGTTCCAGTTGTTCCAGTCATTGTGATTGTTTGGTTGTAAGGGTCACTTAGGCTTTTATATATATAGACTAGAGGCCCGGTGCACAAATTTGTGCATGGGTGAGGTCTGGCTGGCCCCACCCCCAATCGGGGTTGGGGGGCGATTGGGGGTGGGGCTGTCCAGGGGGAGGGGCTGTGGGCGGTTGGCTGGCTGGCCCTGCCCCCAATCGGGGTGGGGGGGGCTGATTGGGAGCCAGGCTGGCCAGGGAGAGGGGCCACGGAGCTAAAGGGTGGGTGACCAGGTTGCAGTTAAAAAATTTCCATAATTCTTACCTCATGATGCCTACGATTTTCTTCCTCAGTAGTTTATTAAGGAAGTTGTAGCATCTCACCCTTTATTTGACATAGGCCATCATTGACTGTAGGTTTCAATGAACCAGCCAAGTAATCTGTTAGAGACTAGGTCCGAAAGCAGTGAAATCAGCTTTCCACTGCAAGAAAATTACTCCAGTGGATGTCATTAACATTCTTTAGACAAAAGGAGGCTAATGCCCTCAGGAGAGGAAAAGCTCCCCTAATGAGGAAGAATGTTGGTGGGATTTGTTGAGTTAAGTTATACAGATTCAGCAATATCTTCCCAATAGTTCTTAGAGTTCCACTATCTCTGGATCAGTGCCCCAACTTTAACAGAAGAGGCATAGCATAGCATGGTTGTAAAGTCATCAGTGTGGTATTTGGTCACATTAGTGTATAAGGCATTAATCACTAGAAATCTCAGCCATGCAGCTATAAGAAATAAGTATTCTTTCACAGCAATTAAAGAGGCTATCTAGTGTTCCTAACTGTGCTTTCAGTTGTACATTTAAATAACTAAACTTATTTTTATATTTTATATTCTATAGTACATAAATAGCCAATCCACTCCGCAGTCCTACATTTCATTTCATCCATAATATTCTATTAAAATGCTACATAGTTTCTCAAATTCTTAACTTCAATAATGACGCTGACAACTAATGGTGAAATGTTTTTAATGTAAGAGTTTTATAACATACACTCAAAAAAATATACAAATCATAAAGGACCATCTTGATGAACTTTTACAAAATAAACATACCTTTGTCATCAACACCCATGTCAAGAAACAGGACATTATCAAAATACTGGAAGCCCCACATACCCTGTTTTAGTCAGTCCAAAGATGAAACCTATCCTGATTTTTTCCCCTGTATACTTTATTTATTTATTTTATATATTTTATTGATTTCAGAGAGGAAAGGAAAGGGAGAGAGAGATAGGAGCATCAATGATGAGAGAATTATTGATCGGCTGCCTCTTATACACCTCACTCTGGGGATCAAGCCTGCAACCTGGGCATGTACCCTGACTGGTTCATAGGTCCACGCTTAAAACACTGAGCCACGCTGGCCAAGCAATTTTTTTTTATTTTTTAAATTTATCTTTATTGTTGAAAGTATTAAGGTGTACCCTTTTGTTTTTGTTTGTTTGTTTGTTTGTTTCCCATTGCCCCCCTCCACACTGCACCTGCCCCTCTCAGGCCTTCACTACTCTATTGTCTGTGTCCATGGGTTATGCATACATGCATATAAGTTCCCTGGTTAATCATTCCACACCCATCCATACCCTCCCTGATTTTGAAACTTATAGATTAGTTTTACCCATTTTTAAACTCTATATAAATTGAGTATGCACATTTTAAAATCACTTTATATTCTTAGAGTACACCCTATTTGGATTGCTAATTTTCATTGATAATTTTTTGCATCTATGTTCATGAGAAAGACTGGTTTCTATTTTTTCTGTATTTTATTGTACTTCTGAAGTTTTAGCACCAAGGTTATGCTGAACTTATAAAATTAATTAGGAAATATTCACCTTCTCTTTCTAATATCTACAAGAATTTTAATCAGCTAGTGTTATTTTTTCCTAAAATATCTGGAAGAATTCATTAGTGAAGCAATTGCACCCTGGAGCTTTTTTGGTTAGATTTTTATTAATAGATTCAAATAATTTAAAAGATGTAAATTGTATTAGTTTTCTGTGGCTGCATAACAAATTATCATAAACTTGATGTCTTAAAATAACAGAAATTTATTGTCTCACAATTCTGGAGACCAGAAAGTCCAAAATCAATGTGTCATAATGCCCACAATTTCTCCAGAGACTCTAGTGGCCAGTCCTTCCTTGCCTTTGTCATTTATTTAGAGTTCTCTCAGATAATCCAGGGTGACCTCATCTCAAGGTCCTATACATGATTGCATCTCTAAATACCTCTTTTTTTTTTTTTTCCAAATAAGGTCATAGTCACAGGGTACTTGTGGACATATCTTTTGGGAGGAGGGCATCATTTCATTTACTATATAGCTCTGTTCAGATTTCCTATTTATTCTTAGAATTTTACAGATTTGTGTCTTTATTCTTACAGCTTTAGTAAGTTACGTTTTCCAAGAAATATCCCATTTTTTCCCAAGAGTTCAAAAAATATTTGTATAAAGGCATTCATCCTTTTTAATGTTTGCAAAGGCTGTACTGATGTTATCTTCTTATTCCTGTAGTTGATATTTTGTTTCCTCTCTTTTTTCTTCATTAATCTTGCTAGGGGGTTATCAATTTTAGTAATTTCTTTAAAGAATCAACTATTGTTTTCATTAATATTCTTTTCTGAACTTTGCTTCTTAGTTCAATGATTTCTTATCTATTATTTTCTTTCTTGATATTTGTTTTCTTTTTCTAACTTTATGAGATAAATAATAAATCATTGATTTTAGTGTTTAAAAGTTTTTAACTATATGCACTTAAGGCTATGTATTTTCTTTTTCTCTCTCACTTTATTGATTAAGGTATTACATGTATGTCCTTATCCCCCCACTGCCCCCAGCACTCATGCCCTCACCCCCCTTGTGTCTATGTCCATTGGTTAGGCTTATGTACATGCATACAAGTCCTTTGGTTGATCTCTCCCCCTTTCCCTCACCCTCCACGGCCTTCCCTCTGACATTTGATGTTCTGATCCATGCTTCTCTGTCTCTGGATCTGTTTTTGTTCATCAGTTTATGTTGTTCATTATAGTCCACAAATGAGTGAGATCATGTGGTATTTTTCTTTCATTGACTGGCTCATTTCACTTAGCATAATGCTCTCCAGTTCCATCCATGCTGTTGCAAATGGTAAGAATCCCTGCTTTTTTCCCTCAGCGTAGTATTCCATTGTGTAGATGTACCACAGTTTTTTAATCTACTCATCTGCTGATGGGCACTTAGGCTGTTTCCAAATCTTAGCTATGGTAAATGTGCTGCTATGAACATTGGGGTGCATATATCCTTTCTGATTGGTATTTCTAGTTTCTTGGGATATATTTCTATAAGTGGAATGACTGGGTCAAATGGGAGTTCCATTTTTAGTTTTTTGAGGAAACTCCATACTGTTCTCCACAGTGGCTGCACCAGTCTGCATTCCCACCAGCAGTGCACGAGGGTTCCTGTTTCTCTGCATCCTCGCCAACACTTGTCATTTGTTAATTTGTTGATGATAGCTATTCTGACAGGTGTGAGATGGTACCACATTGTCCTTTTTATTTGCATCTCTCAGATGATCAGTGACTTTGAGCATATTTTCATATGTCTCTTGGCCTTCCTTAGTTCTTCTTTCGAAAAGTATCTATTTGGGTCCTTTGCCCAATTTTTGATTCGATTGTTTACCTTTCTTTTGTTAAATTGTATGAGTTCCCTGTAAATGTTGGAGATCTGTAAATGTTGGAGATAAAACCATTATCAGTGATAACATTGGCAAATATGTTCTCCCATGCAGTGGGCTTTCTTATTGTTTTGTTGATGGTTTCTTTTGCTGTACAGAAGCTTTTTATTTTAATGTAGTCACATTTATTTTCTCTTTAGTTTCCATTGACCTTGGAGCTGTATCGGTGAAGATATTGCTGCAGCATGTGTCTGAGATTTTGCTGCCTATGGATTCCTCTAATATTTTTATGGTTTCCTGTCTTATGTTTAAGTCCTTTATCCATTTTGTGTTTATTTTTGTGTATGGTGTAAGTTGATAGT
>NW_005361873.1:3419478-3446542 GCF_000412655.1 Myotis brandtii | reverse complement strand
TTCTAGGTCTGTGAAATATGCCCTTGGTATTTTAATGGGAAGTGCATTGAATCTATAGATTGCTTTGGGTAATATGGACATTTTAATGATGTTGATTCTACCAACCCATGAACACGGTATGTTCTTCCATCTGTTTATGTCTTCCTCAATCTCTTCAGTGTGCTGTAGTTTTCCAAGTACAGGTCTTTTTCTTCCTTAGTTAAGTTTATTCCTAGGTATCTTACTTTTTTTGTGTGCGATGGTAAATGGGATTATTTTTTAAAATCTCTCTTTCTGTGAGCTCACTATTGGTGTATAGAAATGCCATAGATTTCTTGGCATTAATTTTGTATCCTGCTACATTGCTGAATTCACTTATTAAGTCTAATAATTTCTTGATGGAGCCTTTAGGGTTTTTTATGTACAGTATCACGTCATCTGTGAATAATGACAGTTTTACATCTTCTTTTCCAATTTGGATATCTTTTATTTCTTCTTCTTAAGGCTATATATTTTCTTTAAAAAACATTTGACACCCTTCCCCCAATTTCAATATGACACATATTAATCATCTTTGATGTAAACCACTTTAAATTTGCATTGTGTTTTCTTCTGGATCATGTGTTATTTAGATATACATTATTTAATATTTGAGATCTTAGAAATGTCCCAGTTATCTTTTTGTTATTTATTTATAGCCTGACTCTGTTATATTCAGAGAACATATTCTAAATGATTTCTTTCAGATAATTTTTCTTCTGTCTGAAAATTCTCCTTTCTTCTCATGCATGTTCACTAGTTACAAATACTATTTTTGTCTGAAAATATTTTTTTTTTATTATTGAAGGGTATTTTTCTGGATATAGAATTTTAGGTTGAAGATTATTTTCTTTCAGTATTTTAAGGTTGTCATTTAACTGCCTCTTCTTATTTATTTTAGAAGTCAGTTCTCAGATTATTGTTGCTTCTTTGAAGGTAATGTGGGGCTTTTTTTGTCTGGCTGCTTTTAAGAATCCTCTCTTTGTCTTTGATTTTTAGCAGTCTCATTATGACATATATAATGTTATTTTATTTATATTTATCCTGCTTGATTTATTCTGTTTGGGGTTCACTGAGTTTTATGAACCTGTGAAGTGAGATATTTACATAAGTTTTGGAAAAGTATTGTTTCATTATTCAAATATTACTTCTTTCCTTATTTTTTCCTATATTTATATGTCCTGCCTTTTTATCTTATTCCACACTTATCTCTATTATTCTTTCTTGTGTTTTTCACTATTTTTTCTCTTTGTACTTCTGTCTGAATATTTTTTACTAAGCTTTCTTCCTGTTCACTATCCTTTCTTCTTCTGTCTAATCTGCTGCTAAACCTGTTTAGTGATTTCTTAATGTAGACATTGTATTTTTTAGTTCTAGTATGTTATTTGATAATTTTGAATATCATATTTCCATTCCTTGGTTACTTTTATTTTTCCATATATTTTCTCCATGTTTTATTCTATTTTCTTGAACATGTTAATAATAGTTATTTTGAAGTCCTTGTCAGATTATTTGTCTCAGCTTTGGTTTAATTATTATTGCTTCATTATTTTTCTTTCTTTTTTTCTGTTTTGTTATAAAGTCTGGTGTGGTTTTGTTTTGGGGGGGGGGGGTTTTTTTTTGACAAGTAGCTGAATTTTATTTGAATACCAGCAGTATATATGCAAAATTAGAGTCACCTTTCTCTTTGGCTAGTCTACTACTCATGGTTGAGCCCCTCTGTGTATCAGGGATTGTGTAAATCAACGCTGGATTGCAGATATGGTAAGAGACAG
The DNA here is from genome assembly GCF_000412655.1 of Myotis brandtii. Classification (NCBI taxonomy): domain Eukaryota; kingdom Metazoa; phylum Chordata; class Mammalia; order Chiroptera; family Vespertilionidae; genus Myotis; species Myotis brandtii. The sequence goes on along the minus strand of NW_005361873.1, from coordinate 3,444,749 downwards.
TCCATAGTTGGTGTGCTCCTGGCCATTTTAAATTCTCCATTCAGAGCCTGAGATCCTAAACTGTATTTATTAGCTTTTATTACTGTTGAAAGCTCTGCTCTGCTTTGAGATGGTTTCCACTTTGACAAATGTCCTTAGTGGAGTAATTGTTGAGTTTAAAGTCCCCAATTTTTTTCTGGTTTCTCTGTTCATGTGCCCTATATTAAGGTAGTATTGCTCAACTTTAAACCCATCCTTAATATTCTGCTTGTAACACTAAGGACTCTTTATATTTCTTTTTTTGCCACCTGGAAGGCTGCTAAATGCTTTCCATAGAGCCAATAGAGGGTGCTATGAATCTAGGGAAGCAAGGACTATGAATTAACCTAAAGTATAAATCTGAAAGATAATATTGGAGGAGGAGAAGAGACTTGATTATTCCTGTTTGCTTTATGTATGCTTCTTGTTTGCTTCTTCCTAACAGTGGCTCCCCAGCCTCATTTGTTGACACTAACTGTGGCAGTTCATTCCAGTCACAATTTTTAGTTTTTCAAACACTTAAAAGAACTAAACTCATTGGGAATCCTCAGACACACCAGAACCAGCCAGCTTGGATTCTTTACTCAAAGGTTGAGGTGATAGCCCCATGGAAACCTTCCTTAAACTCATAAACAGTAACACCACCTGAGCAGCACTCTTCCCCAGAGGTCTGAATTTCAAAGTTCTGGGGCCCATCCTCTAAGCTTTTACATTTTACTAATTCTAACCTCTTCTGTTCTTTCCCCCAAGACTTGAGTGTGGTTGCTCTTTTCTGCTATTATCTCCATCATATGTTAGTGCTCTCTTTTTTGCCTTTGTAGATCTTTAATACATTAATGTTAAAATAATTGATACAGTTTCTGTTTCCTGACTCTACTATGAATGATATGGAACATTTTTATTTGTAGATAACATGATTGTATACTTAGAGAATCCCAAGGAATCAATAGAGACACAACTAAAATCATTAAGTGAATTTAACAAGTCACAGGATATCAGCTCAAAATACAAAAATCATTTTATTTTTATGTACTAGCAATTAAAATGGAGGGGGGCAGGTAAAACAAAAAGCATTTACAGCAGTCTCAAAAACCCAATATACTGAGGCATAAATTTAACAAACTATGTAAGTCTATAAACTGAAAGTTAAAGAACATTGCAGAGAGAAATTAAAGACCTAAATAAATGTAGAGGCATACTTTTGTGGTTTTAAAATATGTCTACAAATTTTTTGATACTTCTCTTCAAGAGGTGGGTTCTAATTATTTCCCTCTTGATTGTAGGCTGTACTCGTAACAATATTGCCATGAGGGCACTCAAGCCTTGAAAAAGAGTATGAAAGGGGTTTATGAAGGGTTAATAATGTTCTGTTTTTTGATATGGCTGCTGGGTATAGATTTTTCAGTATTTGAAAATTCAGCACACGGGACACTTATGATGTATACTTTTCTTTATAGATATTATATTTTAAAAGTAAAAATATGTAAATAAAAACCTACAGCAGATATACTTATTGGTGAAATCAGGTACCTTGAAACAAGAACGCTTACTATCACTGTTTCTAATCAACATTGTACTAGAAGTCCTAGATAACACAGTCAGAAAAAGAAATAAATAGTAGTTATTAGTATTAGAAAGGAAGAATTAGAGCTTGTCATTATAAACAACATGATGACATATGTAGAAAATGCAAAATAATCTCAAATAATTTGTTAGCATTAATAAATGAATTTACAATTATATAAAAATGTTAACACAACACTGTTTATGATATCAAAACACCAAATACATAGAAAAAAAATCTAATAAAAATGTGTAAGACCACTACAAATAAAACTGTATTATTAATCAAAAAATTTTAAAGACCTTAATATATGGAGTAATATATGTTTTTGGATTGGAATACTCAATATTGTATATATATTAACTAGAGGCCCAGTGCACGAAATTCGTGCATGGGGGCGTTGTGTGTGTGGCCCTCAGCCCAGCCTGCACACTATCCAATCTGGGACCCCTCGAGGAATGTCTGACTGCCTGTTTAGGCCCGATCCCACCAGACATTCCTCTCACAATCCAGGACTGCTGGCTTCCAACCGCTCGCCTGCCTGCCTGATTGATTGACCTTAACCTTTTCTGCCTGCCAACCTGATCACCCCCTAACTGCTCCCCTGCCAGCCTGGTCGCCCCCAACTGCCCTCCCCTGCTGGCCCAGTTGCCCCTAACTGCCCTCCCCTGCAGGCCTGGGTTCCCCCCAACTGCCCTCGCCTGCAGGCCTGGGTCCTCCAAACTGCCCTCCCCTGCAGGCATGGGTCCCCCCCAACTTCCCTTCCCTCCAGGCCTGGGTCCCCCCCAGCTGCCCTCCCCTGCAGTCCTGGTTCCTCCAAACTGCCCTCCCCTGCAGGCATGGGTCCCCCCCAACTTCCCTTCCCTCCAGGCCTGGGTCCCCCCCAACTGCCCTCCCCTGCGGGCCATCTTGTGTTCACATGGGGGTGGCCATTTTATGTGTTGGAGTGATGGTCCATTTGCATATTACCTCTTTATTAGATAGGATTTTCCTAAAATTGATCTTTAGATTAATAGCAGTAATCAAAATCTCAACAGGTTAGTGATGACTTAGATTTATTGCTCTGAAAGTTAGCTACATGGTTATGATACCCACTGCCATTAGAAAAGGTGTTCTGTGCAGAGTTTCAGTGGTTATCGAGGAAGTGGGTTTTCTTATTGCAGAAGACATCTTGGATTCTGAGCTTGGCATATATAATGCCACTCATGTGGATGACTGGTCAGCTAATTTAACAATTTAGCATAATTTATGATCAATGGCTAATAACTTTAAATAAATGAATTGTTCAGGAATCCATGCTAATTACTAAATTGGGCAAATTAAATTCTAGCATGACCAGAATTAATTAATTTCAAAAAATCTGAAATATAGGTGCTGCTATTAGCTTGGCTTTAATTTAGCAATGAATTATTTTTAGAATATACAAGATAATAATTATATTGTGTGTTTATGACAAAGAAGTGAGGATGAAAACCTTTGGATTTTTCACTGCATTGTATGTATTTAAGGGGACTTTTTAAAAAAGACATCCTTAATGAAGATGAAAATTGTCCTGGGTCACTTTGAACATTGTGATAACTATAAACACTAAAATAATTTTCTTTGGTTTAGTTTTTATTTATATTAACTGTGATACCATCCAACAGAAATACATTCAAATGCTTCCCATCACTCTAAGACAGTGGTTCTCAACCTTCCTAATGCTGCGTCCCTTTAATACAGTTCCTCATGTTGTGGTGACCCCCAACCATAAAATTATAATGTATAATGATTAATCACAAAAACAATATGTAATTATATATGTGTTTTCCGATGGTCTTAGGCGACCCCTGTGAAAGGGTCATTCGACCCCCAAAGGGGTCATGACCCACAGGTTGGCGACCCACAGGTTGAGAACTGCTGCTCTAAGATATAGAAAAAGAAACAACTTTGTCTTTCAAAGCAATTTAAAAAGCAATGATCTTCTCTTCCTGCCCTATCTCTAGCACATTGCTTTATTATTCCCTCTTTTGCTCTTCTCTATAGACTTGGTTTTACTCTACAAACAGGTTAATTTTTCTTCCATGTAAAAGCAAACAAAATTTTTTTTTTGCTACAGCCCTATTTCTGTTTTCCTCTTCAACCAAGCTTCTTCAAAGAATAATGTAACATGTAAGTTAATATATCTTTATTTTCTTAACTGAAGGCCTGGTGCATGAAATTCATGCACGGGGGGGGGGGGATCCCCTCAGCCCAGCTTGCACCCACTCCAATCCAGGACCCTTTGGGGGATGTCCGACTGCCAGTTTAGGCCTGATCCCCAGGACATCCCTCTCACAATCCTGGACCTAATCGCTCATCTGCCTTCCTGCCTAATCTCTCCTAACTGCCCCCCCTTGCCGACTTGGTCACCCCTTACTGCCCCCCCTGCCAGCCTAATGACCCCCAACTGCCCTTTCTGCCAACCTGGTCACCCCCAACTGCACCCCCCTCACACTGGCCTGGTCTCCCCAACTGCCCCCCCTTGCCGGCCTGCTCAGCTATTACTGCCCCCCATGCTGGCCTGGTCTCCCCAACTGCCCCCCTTTGCCGGCCTGGTTGCCCCCTTCCGGCTTGGTCGTCCCTCACGGCCCCCTCGCCGTCCTGGTCGCCCCACGCAGCCTGCTGTTCAGTTATTTGGTCATCCCTCACTGCCCCCCCTGCCGGCCAGGTCACCCCACGCAGCCTACTGTTCAGTCGTTTGGTCATCCCTCACTAACCCCCCTGCTGGCCTGGTTGTAGGCAGCCATCTTGTTATTATATAGGATGGTTCTTAACCTTGGGATCTCTTATCCAACCCTTTAATTACCCTTACTTTTCAATTGTTTTATATGATAGACTATATTCAGTTTTTATTTGATTTTTCTATTCTCTGTAACATTTGTTTTACCATTCCTTCTTCCTTGAAATTCTTTCTTACATAGGCATCTACTGCTCCATCTTGCCTTTTCTCCCACCTCTTTGTTTTATCTTAGTCTTCTTCACTAATTTTTCCTTCTTCACTCATCACTTAAATGTAAGTATTCACTGAGATTTATCTTTCATATTTTCTTTTCTTAATCTATATCTCATTTATCTTCTTGCCTTTAATTTTTACCTATAATATGGTAACTCCCCAAACTCTATTTCTAACATAAACCTTCCTGAAAATCTAATTGCGTACTAAAATTTGCACCTAAATGTCCCATGAGCAGTCAAATTCAACATGTCCTAAATAGCTCATTATCTTCTTGCCCTCCTAACTATTTTACTCAATTTTCTTGAACCAGTCTCCCAGGCCTAAAACTCAGAGATATTTTTATTCTTTACGTTCTCCCTCCCTAGATATATCCAATTATACATCAATTCTTATCTATTCCATCTCTTAAGTATCTCTTGAATATAGTTCTTCCTGGTCACTTTCATTACCTCTATCTTAGTTCTGTGTCTTTCCATCCCTTACATGAACTTTTGTGTTTATTTCCTGATTGTCCTGTTTCCAGTCTTCTCCCTCTCCAGTTAATTTAGCTTCTAGGTGAATTGTCTTGTTAAAATGTAAATCTGACACTTCTCTGCTTTCAACCCTAGCATAGGGTTCCCCACTACCCTTGCCCAAGTTCAAGTTCCTTACATTGGCATTTAGGGCCCTTGCTGATCTGGCCCGTGAATGTCTCTCCAGCTTTCTCTAGCAATAATGAACTACCTCTTCCCTGAGCTTGCTATGTCCCTTATTCCTCTCTGCCTTTGCACATATTGTTTCTTCTTTTACTGTGCTTTTCTACTCTGCTGTCCCCAATTTGTTCACCTGATAGATTCCTATCTATACTTTAAACCTGATCTTGGAAGCCCTTCCTTTACAGAGTCAATCAATTATTCCTTTGTTCTAACTGTTTACCATTTCCATACTTCTGTTACTACAGCTACCACAGTGGCTAGTGATTGCTTATTTATATTCTGCCTCAGATACTACACAGTAAATTCCTTGAGCACAGGAGGCATACTTATATATTTTCTAGTATCCACCACAGTGTCTGGCACATAGTAGGTGCTTAAAATATTTACTGAATTGAATTCATTGTATGTAGATCTCTAGCAAGAGCATGGCATTTCACAAATGAAAAACAGATCTAATGGACCGATTAAGAAAATCTCATTGTCATGTGGTGTGTGTCAACTGTGCTGGCTTCTGGGGACACAGGATAGGTGAGAAATCACAGTCCTTGCCCACAAGAGGCATAGCATCCAGGAGTTATCAATGTCTTCCTTTCCACCCTGCTGAGACCATGGCTTCCTGCTCTCCAGGTTGCCCAGCTTTCTCTCTTCTCTGTTTCTTGTGGTTTATTTGAATTTTGTGCTAATCTAAATTCCGCACGAACACCTTCCATCACCTGCTCACTGATCCATGACCTGTTCTTTTGACTGAATTGCATTTTAAAGGTCCCTGGTTTGACTTTGCTGGTCCTAATGCTGACTGCCGTGAAATGACCTCTGTCCCAAGTGACTATCATTCATGTTTTCCAAAAAAAATACAATGTACCTACAGTGTTAACGCAAATAAGCCCCATGTCATATTAGCAAATATGATAAATTCAGGACCAGTAGACCAGAAATAACCTGCCTCTTGTTATCTTATGCGGTCATGTGCACCAAATTGGAATATTTCTTTTCTCAAAGGTGGGAACTGAGTCAGAGGCCATCTGTGTGGCCCTGGCTCACCAGTCCTGAGCGACCAATAATTAATTTAGGCCTAATGTAATTACTCCCTTGTTAACAGTAGTTTTTCTGCACTTTCCTCAGTTGGCTCTGGAGACACACTATTGAGTGTGATGTATGACCCCTGGCACAGAATGAAATTCGAGCCCTGTGAAAGGACACAGACTGGGGATGCTGCTCTGCGCCTGGCTAATGAATTTATGGGCTCAACACTCTTATCTGAAGTGCAGCAGGGAGGTGTTCTCAGAGAGCATGTATCAGGCTGCAAAGAGAGAGAATAGGAGCAGCTTCACTTTCTTGGACTTGTTGAATCCTCTCACCTCGGTTCACACTTTAAAACTATGTCAGGCTCCAAGGAAAAGCGAGCCCTGTGTTTGTAGAAGAAAATGAGGACCCAAAGGGAGGAAGGTTATTCATAGTGAACTGAAACTTTTTTTTAATCAGAAATTATAAAATCAAGCCAATTAACAATATTTTAATATAAAAAATTTTATTTTAAATGGTGGAAAGTCTGGTCCCAAATCACTACATTTACACATTGTCATGGTCCTTTCGTATCTCCTTTGTATATACACTTCATGAAATGGGCAAAGTTTTACCCTGAAGAACAAAATTGAGAGTGTTTCATTAGCATTCATTCTCTGGACTGTCAGGGCATATAAAGGAAAGGAAAATGGAAGGAAGTGGGAAAAGGAAAGAGGGAGAAAAGAAAGGAAAAATAGAGAAAAGAAATAAGGAAGGAAAGAAGGGAAAGACAGGAGGGAAAGAGGAAGGTCATTTTTACTGTACACCTACTATGTACTAAAGTTAGGAGAAATGGCATCTGCCTGCCACCAACTCCCACCACAAACTTCTGCATAGGACCATGCACAACCAGGCCAGACCCTTCTCTCCTGCAAAATATTGGATGCAGCCTCTCAGACTTCCAAATGGACGATGTGGGCTTGCTCTCACCCTCCTCCTCATCTTTGCCTGCATGTCTGTGGGGCACAGTCCCAGAGATCTCAACAAGGTGAGGTGCCTAATGTGAAGACCTGGTTCTCTTATTCTCTTATTTTTTATAAAGAGTTATCAGAAACACAAGTTTAAACTATCACAAATTGATTAGAAGCATTCCAGAATGGGATTTGAATTTCTTGACACAATATAACTTCTGAAAATTATTTCCTAACTAGAGGTCTGGTGCACAAAATTCGTGCACTCGGGAGGGGGGTTCTCTCAGCTCAGCCTGTGCCCTCTCTCTGTCCAGGTGCCTTCGGGGGTTGCCTGACTGACGGGTTAGGCCCGCTCCCCGTCAGTTGGACATCCTTAGTACTGCCGTGGAAGCAGGAGAGTCTCCCTACACTGCTGCTGCACTCGCCAGTCATGAGCCTGGCTTTTGGCTGAGTGGCCCTTTCTCTGTGGGTGCACACTGACCACCAGGGGGCAACTCCTGCATTGAGTGTCTGCCCCCTGGTGGTCAGTGCACATTATAGAGGGCTGGGGGCACAAAATTTGGGCCCCGGGTGGGGGGGGGGGGTCACTCAGCCCAGCCTGCGCCTTCTCGCAGTCCAGGAGCCCCACCACCGGCCGGGTAGCCTGGGCCTCCCCCGAGCCAGGGCTCTGTGATCGATCACCCCGCAGAGGTAGGCCCCGCCCACCCACTGCAGCCTGCTGGTCGGTGACCTGGGCTGCCCTCTGCAGGGCAATCATGGAGCCCCCCTCACCCCCCCAATCAATCACCCCGCTGACTGGTTTCCTGGGTCACCCTCTACAGGGTGATCGTGGGGTGATGGCGGGGCCTCCTGACCAATCACATTGCACCCGCCTTGGCTGACCTGGCGCCAGTGCATGTCATAGTGTGGTTGTCCAGATGGTCATTCTGCTGTTCGGCCATTCAGTCTATTTGCATATTGCGCTTTTATTATTATAGATGTAAAACTATTTTAAAACATTGTTTAGAGCTAAGGTCTTGCTTGTGTTAATGCCCTCCAGCCTTAGACCACCAGAAACACAGAGATTATTGACTTGTTGCAGTGAGGGAGAACATGCACATGTAGATGGTGGGCATGTCAGTAAGAGGGTGTTAGAAATTATTAGAGGATCAGACTTGCGTTAGGTAACCTGGGGGAGAGTTCATGGAGGCAGGGCTTTGTTCTGGATTGGATAATGTCAGGAAGTGGGTAATTCTGTAAGCATATGTCTTAATACATCCTGTCTAATAGGAGGAAATAGGAGGAAAGACCAGAGAGGGAAAGGCTGTAATTAGTAAAGAAGTCACTCTTATAGGGGAATGTTTGGTCATGTTTGTGGTTTGGAAATATTTATCTTTTGTCTATGTGCAGACAAGTTGAAGGAGTGCTCTCACTTTTGTCTTGATCTGCCATGGACACAGTTCCTAGGCTAATGGTGGTGTTTTTGGAAATTGTTTTTGTTCATCAGGAGAAAGTCAAGGCCTTGGTGGTGGTACCAGTGGCAGGCCACTTCCAAGATGTCAGGGACTGCTTTTCTCCTCTTCACATGTAGGATAAAATTCTGGACTGTCAGGGCATATCATTTTGCCTACATGTGAAGGCAAAATGATAGAATTTTGGTTTATAATTTAAAAGGCAAAACAAACAGTCTCATTTATATTCATTTTCCAAAGGCATATAAAGGGAGTCTAGCTTTTAAAGTTAAATGTATATGGAATAAACTAGAGAAGCTGGTTATATTGAGGTATATCTAATAAAAAAGACCCCAAAAGTAATTATTATCTAGCTTCTTTGGACATGTTGGAATAATTCTGCATATTCACATTTTTTAGGTTATTTTTGCATTTTTAACCTGTGATGATATATTGATATCAGCATGTTTTGTTATTTTTAAATAAAGTTATTGAAAAAAGTTGGAATTCTAAATAAATACTTCTGTGTAAATCTTGCATTTACAATAGACATGGAATATATACATGTACTAAAAATGCAAGTAACTTTTATGTACTCTCTCTATATAAAAGCCTAAGCGACCAGCTAGCTGGCTGACCAGCTGACCACCCAGTAGCAATGACGTGCACTGACAACCAGGGGGCAGATACTCAATGCAGGAGCAGATACCACAGGCATGGAAACATGGAACAGACTGATGAATCTCAGAGGGAAGAGGGGAGGGTGGAGGGTGGGAAGAGATTAACCAAAGATTTTATATGCATACTAGAGGCCCGGTGCACGGATTCGTGAACTGGTGAGGTCCCTTGGCCTGGCCTGTGGGGATCGGGCCGAAACCAGCTCTCTGACATCCCCCGAGGGGTCCTGGATTGCGAATCCATGCACCAGCTCTCTAGTATAGTATAAGGAATTTTAAATGGGATAGAGTTTGCTATTGTATCCTAGGATTTAGGACAAGTCTGTCTAGCAAAGTCTGGGTCAAAACATGAACCAAAAGTTGAAAACTTAGACAACCAGAGAATACTTGTGAACAGTTCGAAAAAACTAGTAACTAGCAAAATAGTTTCCCTTTTAACTTATCTTCAAAAGTGCTTTACTTCCAAATTCAATTTGTTAGTATGGACCTGGCCTTAGTTTTTTGAATATATATTTAAAAAAATGTTTGAAAGGTAGTTAGAGACTAATACAGAGATAAGACACAAACCATGAAAACAAAGCAAATGGAAAAACCCAAGTGAATACTGTGAACACTCCTAGACTAAACTGATCAAGTGAATGACTTTGGAACACATTTGATATTACATTTAAAACTGACATGTTACTTCTTAAATGTTTAAATTTGGGGTTGAAGGAGTTCCTCAAAGATTTCTAAAATTACTTAAGACTTCATGAATAGAACAAGTTGTTATTCCTCAGAATTTTGCTGCAGTGCTTGACAATGGGTCATTAGAAAATATTTCCAAACTCTTTCTAAATAATTCAGTATTTGAACTTGGCAAAGTATGTCATCCTTGTGGAGCAAGAAATTATTGTGTGTGTTTTTTTATGTTGGCATCTTCCTTCATATGACAACCATATAGTTACTCTGCAGTAAATTTATTCATTTCTGGGCCATATTACTTTAAAAATGACCTGAAACATGAATAATTTCCTATATACTACTTTCACTAGAAGGCCACAGTCCTGCAAGGAAGGGCAGTTTTCCCGAGCAGGTTCAGAAGAAACACTGATATTTAGTCTTCAAAAAAAGATCATGAAAAGAAGACTGACTCAAATTAAGTTGAGCTACTTTGGGCACAAAGCCATAGCATGTTCCTTTCCCAGGCCTGAGTTGAAAATAAATGGGACATTGTGGTATCCCTGGCAGAAAAACTATTTAAAAAATTTCTGCACACTGTATAAATACTGTTGGTAGAGAGGGTCATGTGTGCATTTATGTAACGGTGGCATCTATATAAAAAGAATTATCTACACTAATAAAGGAGAAAATGCAAATTGACCGTACCTTCGTGCTGCCCACCAACCAATCAGGAGTGAGTATGCAAATTAACCCACCAACTTGGTGGGTTAATTTGCATACACAGGTGCCAAGCAGCCAGGGGTGGGGCAGCGTGGGAAGCGGAAAGGCGGCTCCGGCAGGAGCAAAGGCGGTGGCGGCAGCCAGGGGAAGGAAGGCCCATTCTTGCACAAATCTTCATGCACTGGGCCTCTAGTATGGGTATAACACTGTATACTGTCAGAACAGTTTGACCTTCATTTTAAAGGAAACTCTAAAGTCATAGACTAAACTGCTGCAGATCTAGAAAATGGGAATGCACAGACATCCTTTTATCCCATATTTAAGAAAACACTGAAGTTAGTGGACCTAAGTGCCAAACTGAGCCCCGATTGGCCAAATTTCCTCTGGAATCTTCCTTGGAGTTCAGGGATGGTGCTTTGTAAACTTGTTGAAAATGTAAACCTTTCTCATATCTTCTCTAACTTTCAGCTATAGCTACATGACTGTGACAGATTGAGAAGGCCCTCAGGTAAATGTAAAGTTCTATTTCAAGAACCATTAATGATGCCTTTTGAAAATCTGAGCTTATTTGAAATAGATGAAAATTAAAGTTTTTATTTAACAAGCACTTACATTGTGCCAGCCACTCGTGTAAGTACTTTATGAATATTAAGTCATTTGCTCTTTACAACAACTCTAGATTTTCCCATTTTACATATGGGGATACCCAGGGACAGAGAAAATAAGTAGTTTGCTTAAAGTTTCATAGCTCATAAATGTTCGAGTTAGAATTCACACCCAGGCATTCTGGCTCCAGAACCTAAGCTCTTAACTATTTTCCATGCACACAGTTTTTACCATTTGCCCTTCAATTTTGCATCAGGTGACTAGGAGGCTTTAGAGCTATAGTGCATCAAGCAGAACAGGTACTTCCTTACATTCTAGTTATGTGAATAAGTTGAGTGACCTGTTGAGAATGAAAGTTATAACTTATTAGATATTGCTCCCAATCCTCAGCAAATATTTCAGCAGGTCTAGTGTTCCCTTTCTTGTGATGTTTCATTGATTTCAGGTAAAATCAAATACCAAGTTGGATAAGTGATTCAGTACTCCTGTAAAGATCTGTACTCTGGATTCAAACATATTTCATTTTCAGGTGAGAGAGGACAGATTTGATGGAATGGGGAAGCACAAGAAGAAGTAGGTAATTTGGAAGAGTGTATTTCAAACTATTTTAGTAGCTGGAAAGAATGGGATGATGCTGATACATTGGAGATGCAAGTTATAGGCTGAGTTGTAGTTGGTCAGTATTCTAGGTCCATACAGTGAAGGACCTTCCTCCTGATCCCTGCTTTCTAAGCAGGAGGTAAAGCAACACTGCACTGACACTGGCAACAGGCTGCAGTTATGTCATAAGAATGAAACATCTGTTTGGGACGTTGTGGTTGATGGCTGATATAGCACATAATCACTTTATTTTTAGATCATCCTAGATTTTTTTTTAAATTCACTTGTTGATAGATGCATGTTTGTTGTTCACAATTTGTATCTTTACCTTTTTCTTCTTACTCTTCTTAAAGGATACCTTTCAGCATTTCGTATAATACTGGTTTAGAATCACTTTATTTTTAGATCATCCTAGATTTCCTCACATTCCAAACTGTTATGAACAAAGATTTCTTAAACATGGTAATGTCTGTACCAATCCACACATGTTTTGTATAGCTCATATGATCCTTTTCCTTTCTTCATAACATTTTGTATCATTCACATTGGAAATAACTGTTTCATAGGGAACTAATGATGTCCAGTTTCCCAGACATTTTCCAAATGTTTTGCAGTCACTAATAAGCGGACTTGCTAATTCTGTGAGTTAGTTCAGGGTCATTAGTGAGGGGCTTGGAGGCTACAAAGAGCCTCAGTGAAAGAACAGCATTCACTGCCCCACTTCAGAGCAGCAATGTGGACCTTCAGCCTTTAGGTAAAGCAAAAGCTTTTGAGTTTATGCTACTAATAACACAAAAAGGCATTTGGGTTTTCTGATGTTATAAAAATTTCCATAATATGATCATTGAAATCCTCACTACATGCATACCATTTTTTTCAAATGAGAACCTCTTTGTAACACAGAAGAAACAAAACAAAACTTCTTCAACTGGTTCACCCACATTAAAACTAGTGTCAGGAGAGAGTCACTTTCACACTGGAGAAAATTCTAGATCTTCAGGAAGCTGAATTAAGAAAGCAGACATGTGATCTTTAGAGAAAAAGAGGGATAAATCTCAGATTCTTGGTGTAAAGTTTAAGAAGTAAGCATCTTATGAGGAAGCTAGTCACTCAGTAAAACACGGAAACACTGGAGGCAGGGTCAGGGGACTCTCTGAAGTCCATTTCCCCGTAATTACCTTTTTGCTCACGGATTGTGACACCCATGAGCCACAGCTCTGTTGTCTGTCTTTTACTAGCTGACAGCCCGGTGAAACCTTCCCCAGACAAGTTCTCATGACTGTTCATCCATTCTACTCCTCTTCTTCTGAGGGTCACATTTTTGTTACAGCTGAGCACAGGTGAGAAATGCCAGCCTACTGGACCCAAGCTAATTATCCAGAAGGAAAATAGTAAATAAACTCTTGTTTCTAGAAATGCTGCTTTGAGCATTGGGGAGGAAATCTCTCTGGATGGGTAAATGAGACCTTTTACATCTCACTTTTGATATCTGTGACCAAGTGGATGCTGCCCAAATCTATAGTCTGGGTCTTATCATGGTTTCAATGACTTTGACAGTCTTACTTCTGTTTTAAAAAGTATATATTTTTGTAATGACAAGTACATGTAAGCTTATATTTAGTTTCATTTAAGGGCTGCACTTATACCCTTGGTCATGGAGGTGAAAGCCTAGATTACTAAGAAAGTCTTCAATCAACTTTAAACTCCACCCTGTATGATATCGCCAGATTGCTCATCCAAAATTTTGTATTCATTATCTAGATCCCTGGTCAAAATACTTAATGACTACACTTAACTTATATAAAATAATGTATATACTCTGACCTTTAATGATAAAAGTTCCACACCACGTAAGTAACATGATGACCTAGCACTTACCAATGCAAATGCTTTTGTCTACCTAAAAATCAGTCTATTTATGGTTATCATTCATTTATTCATATAACAGACAGTTATTAAGTATCTACTATGTTCCAGGCATTATTTCAAGAACTCGGGATTATGTCTCTGAACAATTTAGATGAAGTTCGTGACCTTAAGGAGTTTGTACTCCAGTGAAGAAAGACAGTAAACAAGCAAATAAATATTTAATGAGACAGATGGTGATAAGGCTATCATGATAAATAAAGCACTGAGAGATTTAGAAGCCTAGGAGGCATTTTACATTGGGGGAGGAGGGTAAGTCATTGAAGTCTTGGTGAGGTGACACTTGAGCAAAGACTAGAGGGAAGGGAGGTTGCAGGTCCTTTGGTAGACAGGTGAAGAGCTTTCCAAGCCAGGGAAATAGCACATGCTAAGGCCTTACAGTGGGAATGTGCTTGGTGTATTAAAAAAACAAGGAGACCAGTGTGGCTGGAGTAACCAAGAAGGAAGTGATAGGAGATAAGCAAAGAAATAATGAGAGGGCAAGCTCATGTGGGACCCATTAAGCCATAATAAAGACCTTGGCTTTTCTGATGAGAGAGATAGAAAGTCATGGAAGGGTCTGATGGTCTAAGGCAGTGGTTCTCAACCTTCCTAATGCCATGACCCTTTAATACAGTTCCTCATGTTGTGGTGACCCACAACCATAAAATTATTTTCGTTGCTACTTCATAACTGTAATTTTGCTACTATTATGAATCATAATGTAAATATCTGATATGCAGGATGTATTTTCATTGTTACAAATTGAACATAATTAAAGCATAGTGATTAATCACAAAAACAATATGTAATTATATATGTGTTTTCCGATGGTCTTAGGTGACCCCTGTGAAAGGGTCATTCGACCCCCAAAGGGGTCGCGACCCGCAGGTTGAGAACCGCCGGTCTAAGGGAAACACTTTGGTTTGGTGTGAGAGTAGCCTATGCGAGGGTTAAAGGTAAAGGGAATGAGATCAATTATGAGGTTATTGTCATCATCTCAGTGAGAGGGAATGATAATTTAGCCTAGGATGGTGGTAGGTAGGGCTAAGGAGAAGTGGTCAGATTCTGTCTGGATATATTTTAAAGAGGAGTGTGAAGGATTGCTAATTAATTAGATGCAGAATAAGAGAAATTAGGCATGACTCTAAGATTTTTGGTATAAGCAACTGGAAGAATATAATTTTCATTAAATTATTTGGGGAACCATTTTTAGAGGTATCTGGGGTCTGGGATCCAATTCTGAGGTGGCCCTAGCACCTGGAGATGTGGATTTGTGGCCATCATTCTACAGCACAAACATGATTGCATGTAGGATCATCAGTCAAAACAAATCAATAGATAGGTGTGGTCAGTAAATTACAGACCAAGGAAGTAGACATTTATGGGAAATGATTCTTGCCTTCAAAGAGTTCACTCTTTAAAGCAAGCAGATAAACAGGAAAAAAAGCAACAATATAAAAAACAAAGAGTTTAGGAGAACAGTAGAACAAACTAAGTTTTAAAATTAGAGTTATTAGCTTCAAGATATTATTTCTAAATGGCACAAAGCTAACAAATTGTTCAATCGTATCATTAATGATACTAAAGTGTCTGGTAACAAGGATAACGAAACATGACATCTTGTCTATCAACATAAAAGATACCCCTGAGCCACGCCTGGTCTAGCATAAGGCCAGCTCAGAGTCCATAGGAGGGAAACACATGTGGGATGCATTGAAAACTCTGATTGCCACTGTGTGAAAATAAGGAGAATGAGGATGCCCCTCAGCTGATCAAGCACACTCTCTGCAGGCAAGGGGCAGTCTGGACATGGCAACATCTGCAAACCTGCTTCCCTTCTCTCCCCAGAGATGTGCCATCATTCTATGGAATTTAATTTGGGTTTAAACTAATAACCTTGTTCTTGCATATGAGAATTTATCATGCAACATCAAAATGATGCTTTCCCCAAGATTGTCACCTTAGAGAGCAGAATAATTTTGAAACTGTGTTTGTGATAACTAAAAGTCACTTTACATGTACTAATCAGAGGACAGAGGCTTACAGAACTTGGGAGTGAATCTGATGCTTTTTAATTGATGTCCTTGGTGTTGCTACATAATGAAGGGTGAATGGGAAGCAAGATGACATGGGCTCACATCATTCAGACTAGCCAGGGTGGACAGGCTCACAGTGATCTTATTTTAATGCTGTAAAATGAGCATAAATTTAGTAGTGATAGATTGAGCCTTTAGATAGTAAAAGAGAAGGCTTGTTTGCTCGGCTTAAAGTCAGTGAATTAAATGCTTTCTTTTATCAACATTCAGCTTGAAGTTATCTAGATTTCTTTTTGACAAAAGTTTTAAAAAATCAAATACCGGTAATGTTGCTGTGTGGAGTTAATGTTGCCTCATAGTTAATCCAATGTTAGTAAATCACAAGCAAAGCAGGTAGAGATTAATTGAGAAATGAAAACAAAATTTCCTTTTAACTATGGTTGTGCAGGTTGCAATATTGATAGATATTCCTGTATGTGAGAAAAATAACAGAGATAATAGACTATAATTACTAATTAGTATTTCTGCAAAACCAGATTTTAGAAAATATTATCAAAATCTTAAGGCTTATAGTTATCTTCTACAGTAAAAGACTATTTACATCTGTTGCTGTAACCTCTTTTACATGGATTTATAAACTGATTCTGAAACCAGTTACATTTTATGTAAGTGTATTAAATTGTTTACATCTTTATTTTGTTCATTGGGTTAATACAATCTGGAAATTGAGTTATTATCAGAGGAGCATAGTTTCTGTAGTGAATGGAAATTTAAATAGACTCATCAAATTTAGGATGCTTTTGAGTTAGTGAAAACTCAAAAAAACCAGACTGGCTTTAAAAGTGTTAACACTCTAATTTTTAAATCTTCTTTTATCTTGTTTATGAGAGCTAGACACCAGATAAATTGCCTTGCTTACTGGTAATGCCTTATTTTGGTTTCTTTCCTTGAAATTTTTTAAAAATTTAAGTAAGTCTTTGTATTAAAGGAACATGTCATCAGTCAAAATAATGCTATCACTTCTGAAAATATTTTCATTTTCTGACATGCACTGAGGTGCCATAAAGTAGTGTTGACAACTCCATCTTTAGCATTCCACAAATCTTATGGAGATATATCATCAGAAAACCACACAGTCTATATCCGGGCTTTGACAAAACTGAAACATGGCCTGCCAGCCACAGATAAGGTTTTGAAATGTTAGTCACTGAAAAGGTGATAACAGAAACAAGGATCAAATGAATGTACACCTTCACCTTTGGACGCCTGTGGTTTTGAGCCATGCCACTTTGGTAAAAGATATTGCCATTGGCCTCTTGGCAAAGTCAGAGGATATGCAGAGTATGATTTAACATGAAAACACACTACGGACATGGTGTTAGATGTGATGTGGGGAGAGTGCTGGGAAGCAATAACATAGCATCTCTAACACATTGAAGAAGGAGGGCTCAGAGTTGGAGCAGCTTGCCATAGAATTCGAAAGATCAAAGAAAATGCCATCTTGTGGCTAAGAACTGGCTCAAATGGAAACTATGAAGCATTTCAGAACAAGTGGAATCTTTCCTTCTTCTCCTTTCCCTCCTCCTCCTCCTCTTTCTTTATTTTTGCCTTTTAAACCTAAAGTGTTTTGAGATTTCAAGCTGTCCTCAATTTTATATGGAAAATTTCAATAGATAGGAGGCGACAAAAACTCATTACACTGGACCTAGACATGAATTATTAACCCAAATGATTTTTTTAAAGACTCTTTAAAAAAATATAACCAGAATGACCGTGCATACTACCTTTAAGACAGAATTTATAATCATTTACTTCTTAATGGTTCCGCCCCCGTGCCATCCATTTTCAAACAAAGCTGAGTTTATGGCCATCATACAAGATTACATTCCCGTGCAGTTGCAGTATTTCTTCTATAATGATTTATTTAAAAGGGCTTCACCATGATAGCTCTCCAACTTTGTTCCTTCCTGTATATCACTGTTCAGGGTCAAAAGCTGGGAAAAGGGCTGGTCCCTAAGGCCTAACATATTTCACCAGTGGAGACTCTGGCTTTTCACTTCTCCTTCTCTCCTCATCACTTTATGCTTAAGGAAGAACAGATGTGGAAACGTTTAGAAAAAGACTAATTGAATTTCACATAACACAATTTAGCATTGTTTGAGGAAGTACCTAAATCAACAGCACATTTTCCAAAGTCCCGGCCTCGCCTAATTAGAACACCAAACGTGTGACTAATTGGCCACACTTCCACCAAAGGCTCTGCTGCAGATGAGCTGTCGCCCACTCCCCTGGCCCCAGCTGAGGCCGGTGGTTTGGCTGTGAGGGAAGGTTGCTCTAAATGAGCTGGACTGAGCATAATGGGGAAACTCCGTGATGGCTGGAGAACAAATCCATGTGAAGCAGGAGACAAACTGGAATGTTTACGCGGTGGCAGCACCCGGAGAATTACCAGGAGATTACCAGTACATAAATTAAAAGATACTTGGAGCTCCGTAATAGGGATAGTGAATAGTCTGCTCTTTGTCATTTGGCTTCATGGTCTTAGAACTTGACATCTAATTAAAATAAAATCTGATATCATCAGCGAAGGCTCCATTTAACCCAACTCTTTGCCACTGGCAGATCTGTTTTTTGCATGCAACAGGAGGTTTTCTTTCTTTCTCCTTTTATTTCCTAATGGTGTGCAGGAGAATGGGTGGGAAAGAAAGACATAATTAGAACAAAGGAAATGATGATGCTAGGCTTGGTTATATGGCAAAACCCTGAGATTTTTGCTTTAGGAAATCTCTCCTCCTGACTTTCTCCTCCTAGGCATAAAACCCACAGAGCTAGAAGTGACTTAAAAAAATCACTGAGTGCAACTTTCACATTTTATAGATGAGGCCAAGAGAGCTAATTTGCCTAGGGCCACGCATCTATTCGGTGGCTTAGGACTAGAAATCAAATCTTCTGACATCCACTTCTAGAGCCATTTCCCTTTCATGCTGTAGCTGCTAGTGCAAGGGGTTCACAGTTACATGCTGATTGGAGTATTTGCTCCATCCCAATAATTTAAATAACAAAACCCATTGGGTTATAAATTTGCTAGAGAAAATTTTATGATATTCTAATTTGTTAGCATAGATCCTGATTTCTGGGTAAATGGCAATATGAAAATCTGACCATTTGCTTTAATTGAATCTTGTCATTTTCTTTTTCTGTATGCTGAGAAATGATACTGAATTCATCCTTCTTTAACAGGAATGTTTTTCAGAAAGAACAGACCGTTCCTGTAGACTCAAGCTAAATAAAAATGCTATTCATACTGATTGTGTCTTTTAAATTTGTATTTTACTAGTATGCTCATTTAAAAAAAGAACACAATCTGGCTTTAAATTATAAAACATGTTTAGAAAAATCAGTGTTCCATTGAGGTTCACTCATTATCAATATGTAGTATGTTGGGAGAATGTTTAGACTTTCTTCTTGCCACTCAGGTTGTGATTTTTATACTTCTTCAGAATTTGTTGGTGAAAGGTCAGGGGATAAAAATTAATATAGCACCTTCACAAGTAACTTATGATTATTAAAGAAAACAAACAGTTCTGTGATCATCCACTGTTGAGAATAATCCTTGCTCCTATGTTTCTCCACGAATAAAGACAAAGTACAGTTGAATAGAATTATTTAGAAATGATCTCCAACTTTCACATGCTAATAAAAGCACATTGATAGAACTCCTCTTTCTTAAGTTTTAATTAAAGTTTTAGAAGATTGGAAATGAGGTTAATAAGAGAAATCAAGATCAGACTTTAGCAAAACATTTAATTCATTAACTGTCTTGAAAATTTCTTATTGGTAAACAGAATGGTTCAGATAGAAGAAACTGTCCTGAAATTTTTATTTTTTTTTCTTGACGAGAGTATGTACAGAGAGTGATTGTGACACTGATGGACTACTGAGGGACTGACCAGATAAGAAAATCAGGTATAGGTGTATTGATTCTCTGATAAAATGGAGTTGACCGTAGAATAGTTTAATCAACTGTGTGAGTTGGACAAATAAGAAGAGAATGTACCATTTACGAGGAACCAGCCTTGGGAAAGTTCCTTCAACTCCATTTGCCTCAGACTTTAAGCACAAATGAACAAATGGACTGTGGCATGATTGTGTGTCAGTATGGTGGGGTCTGGCCATTCCTCTTCTTCCCCCTGTGTTCACCACAGCCAAATGGACTGTTGGGTGGTCAGAATTTGTCATGAAGACAGACAGCCACTGGGAAACAGCGCTGATGGGTCCTCCGGGCTGTGATCCAATACTTTGCTTCATGTAGAAGAGTGTTCCATGTCACTAATATAACATGGTGCCTATAAAATTTCTCTCTCTTTTTTTTAAATTATCTCATTGAGATTACCCTGGAAGACCTAAAAGTTAGGAAAGGATTTTAACTTCTTAAGAAGAAAGACTGCTTAAATGCAGGCATTTACTGATACATTTCTCCATCAAGCAGAAGTGATCGGTGACTATCTTTCATGTTAAGATTAAGTGGGTTGATTTTAAAATCATTTGTAGGCAATAAAGAAGCTATCCTTTATATTTAGCAACCAATCCAAAATTATATTTTAAAGAAATAAAATAAGCCTTCAAACTTAATCACCCTGAAGTACACTGATCAAATAATATCATGTAGTAGACCCTTCATATTTTGAATGAATTATCTGGTTTGTATAATGAGCTGAAGTGACACTAATGGACCAAACTTGTAGATATACTAAAACACTTTTCTACAGAGAATGGGCCCATGGAGCACCAAATAATCAGAAGAAAACGGAGGGAAAATCTAGATATTCTATCTGTGAGATGTAGAACACCTGGACTTCTTTTTCTTCAAATCTGTTTTCTCTCCCATCTTCCTTACCCTTATCTATTCAATTTTGTGTCTTTTCTTGTACTTCCTTATTCTTTTCAAGAAATGTACCTGTCTTTGTTGGAATAATGAGAAAAGACATCTCTTAGATATGCATTAATAGAAAAACATTTCCCGTTGTTTCCTTCGAATTGACACATCAAAAATATGTCTTCTGAAAGTTTTATATCAAAGTAAAGTATTTTTAATTAAAGCTTGGGTCTCCTCTGAACTATGAAGACTAGACCAGACCAAGGACTACCACATCATTTTTCTCCTCATTATCACCTCGTTAAGATCCCAGAACATGCCTCAGAGGCAGGGGGTTACTTAACAAGGTGATAATGAGGAGAAAATGTCTCCAGCCTATTTGGGGCACAGCCCATGCCAGGTTGGATGATGGCAGACCAGGTTGGACTAGAGCAAAACACACTTTAGTTACGAATATGTTATTCTCATGAATGGGTACGACTATCTTAAGGTATATTGTGTTTCCTTTCTATTGCTATCGTAAGTCAAATGAAAAAGAAAAAGGAGACTTGGGCTTAAGATTTGGAGTATGCATTCAACTGTTAAGCCTTAGTAATACAAATATTGACACATAGCCAGGCATTGCCATCTAGCTAAAAGACTATATTCCCCAGTGTTTCAAGAATCTAGAGGCACCATGTGACTACATTTTAGCCAATGATATTTAAATGGATGCTGTATTGAAATCTAACCCAAGTGCACATCCTTTCATTTTCAATTCTTAGCTGTCACCCAAGCCAGAATACCTGGGAGCAATGGTGTGATGGCACCAGCTCATACCAGCTTACACAATCCATTTTTCAAATATTCAGAATTTTTCAAGCCAGTTGATAAACAAGACTATCATTAAAATTTAAACTCTATAAAATTATAATTTATGCTAAAAAAAGCAATAAATACTTGAAAATCACCATTTCTTAGTGGTTTTACTGTTTTCTATGCTAGAGTTTATATTGTACCTGAATGTTGGGAATACAAGGGGTGTTACTATGCATTTCTTCCGAACTCCCTGGCTAGTAACATGACATAGGTAACTTGAAATTAGTCATAGTGGGAACATTTATATTAGTTTTAGATGTACAACATAGTGAAAAGATGTTTATATAACTTATAAAGTGATCATCCCAATTAATGTAGTCCCAATCTGACACCATACATCAGGGGTCCTCAAACTACGGCCTGCGGGCCACATGCGGCCCTCTGAAAACATTTATCCGGCCTGCCGGGTGTTTTTGCCGCCACTGTGTGCTAGGAATTTGGTTCATAGTTTTTTTTTAAACTATAGTCCGGCCCTCCAACAGTCTGAGGGACAGTGAACTGGCCCCCTGTTTAAAAAGTTTGAGGACCCCTGCCATACATAGTTATTATAATACTAGGGGCTCAGTGCATGAATTCGTGCACATTGAAAGGAACTGTGGGCTGTGAGGCTGCGGTGAGCACAGGGGTGGGTCTCGGCCCATCCTCCTCACCCCCACCTGGCCCTTCCCACCACAGCCCCTAGTCCCCTGTCTGCTGGCAGCCCCATTCCTGCCTCCACTGTTCCCACACACTGACTGCGCCAGCCCCTCTTGCACCCGCTGATGGCGCAGAGCAATTGGGGCCGACAGCAGCAGTGGGTGGGAGTAAGGCCAGTGCAGGTAGCGGGTGCAAGTGGTAGCTGCTGCCCCAATCACCCCTCAGGAGCAAGGGGAGGTGGAGAGGCCCTCAGGGGTGATCGGGGCTGGCAGCTGCCACTCGCACCGGCTGATAGCGCTGAGTGCCAAGTGCTGGCAGTGGGTGTGAGCAGCGGCTCTGGCACTGGCTGCA
This sequence comes from Myotis brandtii, assembly GCF_000412655.1. Classification (NCBI taxonomy): domain Eukaryota; kingdom Metazoa; phylum Chordata; class Mammalia; order Chiroptera; family Vespertilionidae; genus Myotis; species Myotis brandtii. The sequence goes on along the minus strand of NW_005361873.1, from coordinate 3,422,161 downwards.
GGTGAGAGCAGGGCCAGCACCGGCAGTGGGTGTGAGTGGCGGCTCCAGTGCTGGCAGCGGGTGCAAGCGGGGCCGTTGCCAGCAGCAGGTGTGAGAGGTGGCTGCTGCCCCGATCGCCCCTCAGGAGCAGGGGGAGTTGGAGAAGCCCCGAGTGGCAATTGGGGCCGGCAGCTGCTACTTGTATCTGCTGATGGCACTGAGCGATTGGGGCTGGTGCCAGGCGCCGGCAGCGGGTGCGAGCAGGGTCGGCGCCAGCAGCAGGTGTGAGTGTCAGGTAGGACTGCGGCACATCGGAGCAAAGAATTTTCAGTAACCACCAGAGGCTCTCCCTGATCACAGTGACCAGCGCCCTGCCTTGGTCTGGCACCCTTGCTCACCTACTCCACTATCCTGCCGTGGCCGACGCCCACCATGTTCTACGCACACCCCTTGGTGGTCAGTGCACGTCATAGCAACCGGTTGTTTGGTTGTTCTGCCGTTTGGTTTATTTGCATATTAGCCTTTTATTATATAGTATTATTGTCTATACTAGAGGCTCGGTGCATGAATTCGTGCACGGGTGGGGTCTTGGCCTGGCCGGCAATCAAGGCTAATTGGGGCCATCTCGCCCAGTCCCGATCAGGGCTGATCGGGGCCAGCTGGCCAGGGCAGGTTGTCTGTGGGAGTGCACTGACCACCAGGGGGAAGCTCCTGCATTGAGCGTCTGCCCCCTGGTGGTCAGGGTGTGTCATAGCAACCGGTCAACCAGTTGTTCGGTCATAATGGTCACTTAGGCTTTTATATATAGATATATATTCCCTATGTGATACTTTACATCCCCATGACTATTCTATAAGCACCAATTTGTATTTTTTAATTTCCCCCCCTTTTCACCCATCCCTCTAAAATCCCTCTCTCATCCAGCAACTATCAACATGTTCTCTGTATCTGAGTTTGTTCATTTATTTTGCTATTTAGATTCCATGTATAAGTGAAATCATATGACATGTGCCTTTCTCTATTTCACTCAGCACAATACTCACCAGGTTCATCCATGCTGTTGCAGATGATAAGACTTCATTCTTTTTTATGGCTGAGTCATATTCCATTGTATATGTGTAACACTTTTCTAGCCATTGATGGACACTTAGGTTGCTTCCATATCTGGCTATCTATATATATAAAAGCCTAAGTGACCAAACAACCGAATGACCAAATGACCGGTCAACTGGTCACTATGATGTGCACTGACCACCAGGGGGCAGACGCTCAACACAGGAGCTGCCCCCTGGTGGTCAGTGCACTCCCACAGCAGGAGTGCTGCTCAGCTGACGGGACCCCTCCCGGCGACCCACCAGCCGAGGGTCAGCCACTCACTCCCTCAGTAGTCCTGCAAATCCAATCTCCGGAGAACGGGCCAGGCACTGAACGGATAGGCACTGCCAGCATGATCCCTATAGCACTGCAGGCCTCCTGGAAGTCGACCTTGGGCACTGCGGCCACTTCCCCTCCCTAGATGCTCCGCAAGAAAGAAATGATATAAAAGTGGCCGCCAGGTGGCTCCCGACAACCAGCGCTAACTTCAGTGGGTCAGATCCAGATCCCAGGCCAGCAAGGGCATCCCAACTCCTGCCTGGAGGGCCAATTGCATCCCAGCCCTTCTTCTCCCCCCCGCCCCCCACACACACCTTGGGACAGGCGCCAGATGCAGGGCTCATGGCTGGCCTGGCGAGCGCCACTCTGGCAGTGTGAACCACTCCCAATCAGGACTGACGGGGCGTGAGCCCATGGCAGGTGCGGCGGGGCCAGGATGAGTGGAAGCAGCTGGCAGGAGCAGCAGGCACCATTGGACTGCCGGTTTTGGCCCAATCCCTGCCACACCGAGGGACCCCATCCGTGCATGAATTCATTCACCGGGCCTCTAGTTGTAAATAATGCTTCAATGACCAGATGGGGTCTGTGTCCTTTTACATTAGTGTTTTGGGTTTCTTCAGATAAATGCCCAGAAGTGGAATTGGTTCTTCCTTTGTCTGTTATTATAGTCTTGCTATGGTTTTGAAGTGGAATACTCTAATGGCTAATGATGTTGAGCATCTATCTATTCATGGGTTTATTAGTCATTTGTATATCTTCTTTGAAGAAAAGGAAGAAGGCCAACTTCAATTCTTTTGCATGTAGATTTCTAATGGATAGCAACATTCGTTGAGAGTAATATTCCCCATTGAATTTTTAGGGCATCTTTTTAGAAAATTAATTGACCATAAATGTAAGAGCTGGTTTTGGACTCTCAAATCTACTGTATTGATCTGTATGTCTGTTCTTATGTCAACACCACTCTGTCTTGGTTACTGAGGCTCTTGAAATTGGAAAGTGAGTCCTTCAACTGGATCTTCTTTTTCAAAATTGTTTTGATATTCTGGGTTTCTTGCATTTCCTTATGAATTTTAGAATTAGCTTGTCAACTTATGCAAGTTGCCAGCTTGGATTTTGATAGGGATTGTGTAAATTTATAGATTAATTAAGACAGAAATGTTATCTTAATATTAAATCTTATGATCCATGAACATGGAATGTATTTTCATTTATTTAATTCCTCTTTAAATTCTTTCAATGATGATTTATCGGTTTTTTTATATAAAAACTAGAGGCTCAGTGCATGAAATTCATGCGGGGGGGGGGGGGGGCCCCCCAGCCCGGGCTGCCC
>NW_005361873.1:3378123-3419389 GCF_000412655.1 Myotis brandtii | reverse complement strand
GGCCCCTCAGCCTGGCCTGCACCCTCTCGCAATCTGGGACCCCTCGGGGGATATCTGACTGCGGTTTAGGCCTGGTCCCGCAGGATATCCCTCTCGCAATCCGGGACCACTGGCTCCTAACTGCTCACCTCCCTGCCTGACCGGGACCACTGGCTCCTAACTGCTCACCTCCCTGCCTGACCACCCCAACCCCTCTGCCTGCCTGCCTGATCGCCCCTAACCACTCGCCTGCCTGCCTGATGCCCCTAACTACTCGCCTGCCTGCCTGATGCCCTTAACTGCTTGCTGCCTGACTGATGCCCTTAACCACTTGCCTGCCTACATGATTGCCCCTAACCACTCTACCTGCCTGCCTGATCACCCCTAACCACTCGCCTGCCTGACTCATCACCTCTAACCACTTGCCCGTCTGCTTGATTGCCCCTAACTGCTTGCCTGCCTGCCTGATCGCCCCTAACCACCTCTGCCTCAGCCCCCACAACCGCGGCTTTGTCCGGAAAGACATCTGGAATGTTGTCCGGTACATTGTTCAGCTGTCTGGTCTAATTAGCATATCACGCTTTCATTATTATAGCTCTTGGACTTTTTTTGTTACACTTATTCCTAAGTATTTTATTCTTTTTAATGCTATTATAAATGTAATTATTTTCTTAATTTCATTTTTAGATTGTTTATTGGTATAATATAGAAGTACAATTGATTTTTCTGTATTGATTTTGTATCCTTCAACCTTGCTAAACTTGTTTAGTATTACTTTTCAGCATATTTCTTAGGCTTTTCCAGATACAAGATTATATTGCCTAACAATAAAGATAGTTTTACATATTTTTTTAAATTTTATTTTTTATTTATTAGAGAGAGAGAGAGACAGGTAAGAGGTAAGAGAGAAACATCCATGGGTTGCCTCCTGCACATGTCCTGACTTGGGATCAAACCCACAACCTGGGTATGTACTCTGACCAGGAATCAAACCCACCATCTTTTGGTGTATGGGGAGATGCTCCAACTAACTGAGCAACACTGGCCAGGGCAATAGTTTTACACTTTTTTTCCAATCTAGATGCCTTTTTTTTCTTTTCCTTACCTAATTCCCCTGGCTAGAGCCTTCAATACAAAGCTGAATAGATGTGAGAGCAGATATCCTTGTCTTGTTCCTCAAGTAATGGGAAATCATTCAATCTTCTACTATTATGTACGATGTAAATGTGGGCATTTCATAGATGCCCTTTATCAATTTGAGGACAATCCCTTCCATGTCTTGTTTGTTGACTATTATTTGCTTGTTTGTTTTTTTAATCGTGGAAGAGTATTGGATTTTGTCAAATGCGTTTTCTGTATCTATTGAGATGATTTATTGTTTTGTCCTTTCCATTATTATGGCATATTACATTAATTGATTTTAATGTTAAATCAATTTCACACTCATGGAACATGTTGCTGGAATCAATTTGCTGGTTTTTTGTTGAAGATTTTTTACTTTAATCATAAGGATATTGGACTATTGTGTTCTTTTTGTTGTGATGTCTTTGGTTTGGGGATCAGGTTAATGATTCTGCCTTGCAGAATGTGTGGGGAAGTGTTTCTCCTCATCTGTTTCTTTTAGAAGTGTTGTATTCATTCTTTCTTAAATGTTTTTTAGAACTCACCTCTGAAGCCATCTGCACCTAGGCATTTCTTTGTTAGGAAGTTGAAATTACTTATTCAGTGTCTCTACTTGTTATAGGTCTCTTCAGATATCTATTTCATCTTGAGTCAGTTTCAGCTGTTTGTGTTTTTCTAATTCTCAATTTCATCTAAGATATCTAATTCATTGGCATACATTTTTCTTATAGTATTCCCATAGTAACCCATTTTATTTCTGTAAGATTGGTAGTGATGTCCTTTTTCATTACCAAATTTAGTAATTGAGTCTTTCTGTTTCTTTTGATCAGTCTAGCTAAAGTATCTCAATTTCTGTTGATCTTTTAAAGAATCAACCTTTGATGAGCTTGCTTTTCTATATTGTTTTTCTATACAGTTTTTCATTTATTTCTGGCATTAACTTTATGATTTTATTTCTTATGCTTGCTTTGGGTTTATTTTACTCTTCTTTTCTGGTTTTATAAGTTGGAGGTAAAGTTACTTATTTGAGACCTTATTTTTTAAATATAGGCACTTACCTATAATTTTCCCTCTGAGCATTGCTTTCACAGCATCCCATAAGTTTTGGTATATTGTGTCTTTGTTTAAAGTTACCTCAAAATATTTTAAAATTTATCTTGTGATTTCTTCTTTGACCCATGGGTTGTTAGGGAGTATGTTGTTTACATATTTTTGTGAATTTCTTTCTGTTATTGATTTCTAATTTTATTTTTATTCTAAGTGGAGAACATATGTTCTATAACTTCCATACTCCTAAATTTACTGAGGCTTTTTAAGGGTCTAACATATGTACTATCCTGAAAAATGTTTTACACATACTTGAAAAAGATATGTAGTCTGCTACTATTGGATGGAGTGTCCTATAAATATCTGTTAGGTCTCACTGGTTTATAGTGTTCAACCCCTTTATTTCCTTGTTGATATTCTGCCTACTTGTTTTCCATTATTGAAAGTGAGGTAGTGAAGCTTCCAACTATTATTCAAGAATTGTTTATTTCTCTTTTAAACTGTTAGTTTTTGCCTCATGTATTTTGGGGCTTTTTGTTATTGCATATATTTTATCATTTTTATATCTTCCTAATGGAGTGATTCTTTTGCAATTATGAAATGTCACTTTATATATCCAGTAACATTTTTTTATTGTTTGTTTTAAAGACAATTTTTTTTTGGATATCAGATAGCCACTCCAGCTCTTATCATTTTTGTTTACATATTATATCTTTTTAAATTTTTTTTAACTTTCAACCTATTCATATATTTGATTCTAAAGTGTAGATAGCATATAGTTGGATATTTTTCTTTTCAGCTTTGTTTAGCTATACTTGACAACATTTTAATACATTTAAAGTGTACTACATGATGATTTAATATATGCATATGTTGTGAAAGGATTGCTCCCATTGAGTTAATGAACTGACTTATCACCTCATATATTTACTTTATTTGGTGAGAACATTTAAGTTCTACTCTTCTAGAAATTTTAATTATACAATACAGTGTTATCAACTATAGTTACTATGTTATACAGTGGATTTTCAGATCTTATTCATCTTAAAACTAAGATTGTACCCTTTTAGCAGCCTCTAGCTATTCTTCCACTGCCCAGCCCCTGAAAACCACTTTTCTATTCTCAGTTTTTATGAGTTTGACTTTAATGCTATGCCATGGACTATTTGTCTTTCTCTGTCTGGCTTATTTCAACTTAACATAATGCATGCCTGAATAACAGTCGAGTGTGTGTATGTGTGTGTGTGACAAACACTTTTTCATGTACTGTTGGCCATTTGTATGTCTTCTTTGAAAAAATGTCTATTCATATTTTTGTGCATATTTTAGTAGGCTTATTTAGTTTTTAACTATTGAGTTGTATGAGTTCCTCATGTATTTTGTATCTTAACTCCATATGTGGTTTGTAAATATTTTCTCCCACTCCATTAGTTGCCATTTTATTTTGTTACAAGTTTCCTTTGATGAGCAGAAAGTTTTCAGTTTGATTTAGTGTCACTTGTTAAATGTTATTTTATTGCTCATGCTTTTGGTGTCAAATCCAAAAATTATTGCCAAGACCAATATAAAGGAGCTATCACCTATGTTTTCTTCTAGGAGTTTTACAATTACAGGTCTTACATTAAGTTTTTATCCATTTTGAGTTGATTTTTGTGTATAATATGAGCCCAGTTTCATTCTTTTGCATATGAATATCCAGTTTCCTCAACCCCATTTATTGAAGAGACCATCCTCTCCCTGTTATATATTTTTGACACCTTTGTCATAAATTAATTGCCCATATACGCATATGTTTATTTCTTGGCTCTCAGTTCTGTTCTATTTTCCTATGTGTCTGGTTTTATGCCACATGTCATACTGTTTTTATTACTATATCTTGTAATATAGTTTGAAATCAGAAAATGATATTCAAGCTTTGTTCTTCTTTCTTGAGATTGCTTTGACTAAGGTCTTTTGTGATTTCATACAAATTTTAGGATGATTTTCTATTCTGTGAAAAAATGGATTTTGATAGAGATTGCATTGAATCTGTAGTTTCCTTTGGGTAGGATGGGCATTTTAACAATATTATTTCCCTCAATTCATGAGCATGGAATATCTTTCCATTTATTTGTGTCTTCTATTTTTCATCAATATTTTATAATTTTCAGTGTCCATCTTCTTAACTTATTCCTAGTATATTATTATTTTTGAATAAGAATGCATTATATGTGGGATTGTTTTCTTAATTTCTCTTTCTGATAGTTTGTTGTTAGTTTATAGAAATGCAACTGATCTTTGTATGTTGATTTTGTATTTGCAAACTTTACCAAGTTCATTTACTATTTCTAATAGTTTTGGGCTAGTCTTTAGGGTTTTCTATATATTATATATCATGTCATCGGCAAATAGAGACAATTTTACATATTCCTTTCCTATTTGGATGCCTTTTTCTTTCTTTTTCTTGCCTAATTGCTCTGGGTAGGACTTTCAGTACTATGTTGAATAAAAGTGGCAAGACTAGGAATTCTCATCTTGTTCCCAATCTTAGAGAAAAACTCAGCTTTTTACTGTTGAGTATGATGTTAGCTATAGGCTTATCATAGATGGTTTTTATTAGGTTGAGGTACATTCCCTTTATATCTGTTTTGTTGAGAGTTTTTATCACAAATATATGTTAAATTTTGTGAAGTGCTTTTTCTGCATCTAATGAGATAATCATATGGTTCTTATTTTTCATTTTGTTAACATGGTATAGCACATTGATGGATTTGTGGATGTGGAACCTACCTTGTAGCACTGGACTAAATCCCACCTTATCATAATTATCTCTTTTTAATGTATTATTGAATTAGGTTTGCTAATATTTGTTGAAGGTTTTTGAACCTACTGGTATGTTCATCAGAGACATTGTCCCGTAATTCCATTTTCTGTGGTGTCCTTGTCCAGTTTTGATATTAGGGTAATGCTGGCCTTGTAAAATGAATTTGGAAGTGTTTTCTCCTCTTCTGTTTTTGGAAGAATTTGAGAGTTTGGTATAAATTATTCCTTAAATATTTGTTAGAATTCACCAGTGAAGTGGACTTTTTTTTTTTTGAGGTTTTTGATTACTGATTCAATCTTCTTACTAGTAATTGGTCTGTTTAGATTTTCTATTTATTCATGAATCAGTCTTGGTAGGTTGTATGTTTCTAGGAACTTATATATTTCTTCTAGGTTGTCATTTTTTTTGGCATAAAATTTTGCATAAGAGCCTCATATGATCCCTTTTATTTCTGTGGTATTAGTTGTATCATGTCGTCTTTCATTTCCAATTTTATTTGAGTCCTCTCTTTCTTCCTTGGTAAGTCTAACTAAAGGCTTGTCAATTTTATTTATCTTTTCTAAAAAAAACACATTTTAGTTTTATTGATCTTTTCTATTGTCTTTTTAGTCTCTATTTCATTTATTTCTGCTTCAATTTTTTTTCTTCTGCTGACTTTGGGTGCTGCCCTCAGTAAAGGTCTCAGGAAAGGTTTACGGTTACACCCTTCGGTGTGTGTTTAATTAGAAGCCTTTCCCATAGGCGGCAGTTATGAAGATAAGTTAATAGTCCTCTTTCACAGAAAGACTGGATATGCCACAGTCTGTTGGTTCTCTGTTGTTTCCTGGGGATGGTAACCAGTAAAGTACTCTTTCTCTGTTTTTTATAATCCTGTCGGACTTACAAGCATAAACCCTATTGGCCATCAGAGCTAGTTTATCCAGAGGTGTCCCCTGGGAGGCAGTTGATTAATCAGGCACCAGACTAGTATACAAGCTCCTTTCCGGGAAACACCAGTGATCTGATGTGAGGTAGAGAGAGTGCAAAGATAGCACCTACCAGCCTCTGTCTTTGGAGAGTACTTCAGTGGGCTTAAGGCCAGTGCTTTAAGATCAGCAAATAAGCCTCTTTCACAGAAAGCTGGGTGCTGTTCACTCAGCTGCCTCTGTATTGAGCCTTGAGATGGATGAGACTGTGTGCACAAGCCCTTGAAGAACTGTTTCTCCATCTGCTATAGCCTTATGGATCTTGTGGAAGGAAGCCCTGTTGGCTTTCAAAGTAGATAGGGGTTAGCCTCTCAGGTTCAGGTTTTAAAAGTTGTGGTGCCAGACATAGGGTTCAAACCCTTTACTCCTCAGGGAGAAGCTCTGGGTTCTCTCCCAATTCTGGGTCCCTGCACCAGGAATGGTGTTTTTGGCAAGATCGTGTCTCAGCCTCTCCTACCTATTTAAATGTGGGTGTTTTTTCTTCTTGTTTGTCCCATGTTATGATTTGCTAAGCTTTATTTGCTAAGCTTTATTTTAGTTTTATTTTTCAGAGGAAATTGTTCTGCATCAGAGCTACAGATTTGGCCATGGGAGGAGATGAGTTCAGAATCCTCTTATGTCACCTTCTTGAACTGGAACACTAATGTTATTACTTACAGAGTTGGATTTATATCTGCCATGTTGGCTTTGATTTTCTATGTCTCAATATTTTATTTCCTTTCAATTCCACTCTTATTGTTTTCTTTTGTATTATGCGAATATTTTAAAGCATAACATTTTATTTCCTTTAGTGGTTTTAAAATTTTATTTCTTAAATCATTTTCTTAGTTCTTGCTCTAGGGGTTACAGTATATATGTTAACTTATCAAATGTGTTTCAGTTTTACACTGCCTTAGTTTCAGTGAAATATAGAAACTTTACTACCATAGAGCTACATAACCTCCTTCCCCCAATTTTGTGCTGTTATTTCTATACCTATTATGTTTACATATGTTATAGACTCAACAATACATTGATATGTTTATAAACTAAGGTGAGTCAAACATTTCAGAGAAAAGTAGAATGGGAAATCTATATTGACTGCCTTTAACAAATAACATTCTATCAAAGACTGTTAGAAGATGTAGGTGAGTTTAATGCAGGGGTCCTCAAACTTTTTAAACAGGGGGCCAGTTCACTGTCCCTCAGACCGTTGGAGGGCCGGACTATAGTTTAAAAAAAAAACTATGAACAAATTCCTATGTACACTGCACATATCTTATTTTGAAGTAAAAAAACAAAACGGGAACAAATACAATATTTGTATTTGCATGTGGCCCGCGGGCCGTAGTTTGAGGACCCCTGGTAATGGCTACCTCTTTCCCCAGCTTCTGCTAAGCACCCTTTCAATACCCCACAGGACTAGTCAAAAGCCCATCAGGTACCATCAATTGAGTTACCAGGCATTTGCCCAGGTTTTTTTGTGTATTTAATTTGTTTGTTTTTATGCTTATAGGCTGTACAAGATATTGAACAGAAGTTATAAACAAATAAAAGGATACCTAGTGTATGTTGGCGAGTGTTTATGGGTGACTACATCTATAGTTGGGGACCAAGTTCGCCTAAGCAAGGTTGAAAAATTTGAGGTCAACTACAGATAGAAAAGAGGAGGTCAAAGGTAAAGGTGGGGAAGAAGGGGAATGTCTGTCAGAATGTTCAGAAGCTGGGGTGGGTGGGAGGTAAGGTGTGGGTTGGAGTGAGGAAGAGGCAGAAGAGGCAAATACTTTGCAAAAATTAAAAATAGATCGATTACTATATGATCTAGCAATTCCACTCTGGGCATTTATCCAAAGAAAACAAAAATACTAACTAAAATAATATATATGCACCCCTACATTCATTGTAGCATCACTGCTAATAGCCAAGCTATGGAAGCAACCTACGTGCCATCAGTAGATGAATTTATAAAGAAGATGTGTATATATATATATGAATAATATTCAGCAATAAAAATGAAATCTTGAAATATTGCCATGCAACAACATAGATGGACCAGAGGGTATTATACTAAGATAAACGAATCAGAGAAACACAAATACTGTATAATTTCACTTATATGTGGAAACAAAACAAGTGAATAAAAACAGCCAAAACAGAAACAGACTCATAGATATATAGAGCAAGCCAATAGGATGATTGGAATAAAATTAAAGAAAAAAAAAAACAAAGATCAAGATAAGCCTTGTACAAACACAGCCAGGCCCACATAGACTCTTTTCCCTTAACCCAAAGCTGTTTCATGTCACAAAGGGGATATCTGGCAGCAGAGACTTCCAATAGCTGGGTTTATTCCATTGATCCCCTGACCCCAGAAGTTGTGGATTTATCAGTTCAGACTATAATCTGACTCAAAAATATTTTTGACAATCTTTACAATGTTTAGTAGGCCTACTTAACCACTTCTAAAAGTAGTTATGGTGAGAGAAACTATTGTGGCTTAAGATCTTGGCTCTACTGCCTCCATTTGTACCTAAATAATTAAGGAATCTGGAGGAATTATGAATGTTCATTTAGGGAAAAAAGGATCAATAGCAAAGGAACAAATATTTGTGTCAGGAAAAATGAGACAAAGATGCCATTTAAGGTCAATTGCTTCTATGGCACCAGCTTGGCCATCAGCACAGATATGGGAAGAAGAAACATAACTCAGGTAGTTATCAAAACCAATTTCTTTGGGGACTTCCCTCTTCTATTCACAATGGCCAGATGACAAATTATCAACTACATTATATTTGGCAACTAAGTAGGGGATTGAAGAAGAAAAAACACAACAACAACAACCAAAAAAAAAATTTTGTTCTAGTTACTAGTTCACGCAAGGTGGAATCCAAAGATGTTTCTAGTGATCAGATCCAAATTCCTTCCTAATAAAAAAGAAATACTCCTTCAGAATGATCTGATTTTGACTTAGGTTTATTCTTGAATTCATTTATTTACTTAACAAATACTTATTGGTTATTTTTTGTGCACCAGCAATGACCTAGATTCTGGGATACAGGGGCCAACAAAACAGACAGCATCCCTGCTCTCTTGTCGCTTGTGGGTCTAGTGGAGGGAGTTAAACAGGGAACATGTAGTAAGTTTCCCGTTCTGATGCTGACCATTTCCTGAAATGCTGGTCAGGGCCAGCTATTAGACAGTTTTCCTCTGGAAAAGTAAAACATGTGGTTTGCCTAGCTAACACATAAATGTCTAACTGCATATTAGGATAAGTCTGATTCAGCTGATGATGTGACCAAAGGTGACTGAGCAAGGAGAGCAAGTCTCATCTCTCTCTGACTCAAAAGTGAATGACCACACCCTTATGTCGGAAGGAATCAGTCCCAGTTTTTCTGTGGGGCTTCCAGGATTCTTCATGCTTCTGCATTGCCTATCTCACTAACCTTATTCCCCACTGATTATTCCCCTCCTCTTCCTCATTCTGAACACATGTTACTGAAAATATTCTTCTCTCTGCCTGGAATACACCCCCCTGATACTGATCATATGAAGAATTCATATGCGTAGATGAGGACTCTTTCACACTGCCACCTCTCTGACCCTTTCCTGGACCTTTTTCCTCAGTCAATGAGTAAAAATACCATATTGGTCATTTAACTACATATCATTTTATATCACAATTATTCATCTCCTTCAGTAAGACTGGGACCTATTGAGGAAAGAGTGTATAGTAGTCACTGTGTTTCCCAAAAGCCTACACCAATGCTTAGAGCTTAATAGGCATTTCATAAGTATATATTAAATGGATAAATGGATTAGTAAGTAAATTGATGAATAAATACAGGGGGAAAGAGGAAATTGACAGGAGAGTATTTTCAATGGAGATAGTAAATTGCAAATAATTCTGTGAGGATCAGTAAGTGAATTAATCTTATTGTAAATATATCTTGTGTTGAACATCAAGGAAACTTACAAAGGCAGCAAAGAAATGAACCCTGACCTCATGGAATATTCAACCTACAGTATTTAAGGGGACAAGACTAATAAAAACAGGAAGTGACACAAATAAATGAAACATTAACTCACAAATCTAACCCAATCCCTGCAGATAAACCTGCAGACTGATTTTAAAGATGGTCAGCTCTTTTCATGAAGCAAATGAATCTTTCTCAGAATTTTGAAAAGTTGCTCCTGTTGTGTCAAGATGGGAGAGTATTTTAGAAGTAACATTAACAGCATAAGTTAAGGGAGGGGGGGAGGGAATAAGCCTATACCGGAGCTGGCCTGCTATTCAATCTTTTTTGAAATAGTGACCTCTTGGTAAAGGATGATTCCTTGGGCTGCTGTGGTGACTTCAGTGGCTTTCTGGGTCACTTGCTTTAGCTATGGAATAAACTCAACTGGCTGCAGAGTGTCCCAAGGGTAATGCTGGAATGAATTTCATTTGTTTCTAGAAGTCAGTCAGGTTCCCAAGTCAAAATTAAGTCATGCTTGTGAGTTAAGCCAGAAAAGTGAGGTGGTAGAGTGCATGGGGGTGGAGAATAGGGGGCACGGCCAACTTCAGATTTGTTAACAGCACAAGTGCTTAATCCGCCCCAATGTGGGATGGCCTTTGATGGGAAGCCCTTTCCAGATCGGCAAAGATCTGGCAAAGCCTGCACTTTTTGCTCTTGCTTAATAGATTTGTCAGACCCATTCATTTTGAAGGGCATTAGTGACTTTTAATGGGAAGTTTTCCCACAAAAATTCCTCTTGGATGGGAAAAGAAAATATATATTGACTGAGTGCCCAGTATGTCCCAAGACTGAGCTTCAAAAGCATCCTGGAAAGTAGTATCATTACACATACTTTATGTCAGGAAACAGACTCAGAAGTGACTTTCCAAAAGACACATATGCTAGGACTTGAATCTTGGATGGCCTGACCCCAAAGCCCACCCTCCATTGTACCTTCTGTGTACAGGACACACACACACACACACACACACACACACACACACACACACACAGAGAGAGAGAGAGAGAGAGAGAGAGAGAGAGAGAGTGAGTTTTAAGTTGTAGCAATTGTGCACTTCTCAAAACTAAGAGAAATCATTTTCTTTTTACAACATTGATATTTAATAGGAGAAAGATAACTTTTAAAAGGTCTATCTAGATATTTAAATATGTTAAAAAAAAGAAGTGCCTGAGAATTTGCAAGGGCGCAAAATGCTCTAGTCTTCCACCTGGTGGAAGGTCAGGACAAAACAAGATGAAGAGAACCAACTCCACACAAATGTACAACACAGAGCTGCCTATGTAGTGAGATTAGTGCTTCATGTGCCCTAAAATCCTTTTCACTCTTGCCTGTTAAGATATATAAATTTATATCAATAAAAACTCCCCAGGATAAGACATTGTTCCCAGGAAGTCTATGTGAAGGTGTACAGATTATCAGAGTTATTTCAAGTAGGATGCCAAACATATGTACTTGATTGGAGGTTGGAGAAAGTGAACGTTCTAATGGGAAACCACAATGCTGAGAGAGGCCAGGCATGCCACACTATGGGGCCCGGGGCCCACAGAGAAAGGAAGCTGGTGCCAAACTTGAGGATAATAAAACTCAACACAAAACTGTTATTTAATTTTGCCTTGGGCTTCCATCTTGGCAGAGACAAAGATTGTGGGAGTTAGAGAAAGCAGATGTGTGTTAGGGTCAGAGCTCATCATAAGCAGAGAAGACCATTCTATAAGGTGGCCAGCTCCCTGACACAGGAGACATTTAGGGAGGTTGGATACACCCATGGCAGAGATGTTGTGGGAGACTGAACTAGACTAAGTTTAAAGTCCCTTCCAATTATAAAATCCTGTGAGGATTTTACTGCATAGAAAAATTTTAAGGTTTATATAAAAGTTATATATGCTTACATAGATGTGATTACATTATTGAACTGAAACCAACAGTTCTTATTTTACATATAAACAACCACTTTTGAAATAAATAGGTAAATGATTAAATAAAGCTTATTTCAATGTTCAATAGCTGAAAGAGTGGTAACCAATGCAAATTTCTCTTTTATAAAATACAGATTAGGACAACTGACCCACTCTGACTGACCTTGAGTTTATCTATAATATGGGTAAAGAAGCATAGATGATGTTACCCCAAGGATATTTCTTTGTGAATAAAACTATGAAGGTTGTAGGTGCAGGCTTATAGTAAATATTATGTAATATGATCTGAGGATGTATGTATCAATCAGCATAGGCTAGGTCAGTGGTTGGCAAACTGCGGCTCGCGAGCCACATGTGGCTCTTTGGCCCCTTGAGTGTGGCTCTTCCACAGAATACCACGTGCGGGCGTGCACATACAGTGCAATTGAAACTTTGTGGCCCATGCACAGAAGTCAGTATTTTGTGGAAGAGCCACACTCAAGGGGCCAAAGAGCCGCATGTGGCTCGCGAGCCGCAGTTGGCCGACCACTGGCTAGGTTATGTGCTGCAGTAAGAAACCCACCCTGACACTTCAGTGACCTAACACAACAAAAGTTTGTTGTTTTTTCTCCATGGTCAATATAAGTTGGTGGGGAACTCTGTTCTCTCTAATCACTCCGAGACATGGAAGACGTGATACAAAGTGGAAAGATTGAGCAGGACTAAAAAAAAAAGATCTCATAATTAGAACAGTTATTTCAAAATGCAGGTATCAATTATATCATTTTCAAAAGCTTAATTTAAATGAGTTCTGAGTATTATCAAAGAATAATTAAAGGTAAGGATGATAACAAAATCATGTAGCAATGAGTATTGTATAGACACTGCCTAATTTGGTGTGGCTTAAGCACTATAAACACCTAGCCAAGCTCCTCCCAAGCATACCTGCTGACTATCAGCCCTCCCTAAAGAGAGAAAAAACCTGCAAGTGGAGATGATTGCAAAGCAGGTAGGGACTAGTGCTAGCCAAACAGAATCAGCATTCCTTTGGATTAAACAATGGACCTGTAAGATTAGCTTGTGTTCACTATAATTCACTGAGAGCAGATTAATCTGTAGTATAGCACTGCCCTTACATCACTGGATTTCTCCTCCTAACACCCACAGACTCTCTCCTTTCCCTTACTCTGTTCCAATGATTTGTTCTCCCTAATTGTGCATCTCCCTGTCCTTTGTCGAATGCTTTGATAAATGTGGACACTTCTTCTTTATTTTCTTCACATTCTGTGCCTCTCGTGAGTCATTCTGAAGGCACTGAATCATTTTCATCATCGCTCAGCCTCCTCCTGTTTGAAGTGCTTGTCTGGATATATGCTTATTCATCACCACTCTCTCTGCAACCCACATGTGTCCGGCACACTGTTTACATTGGGCTTTAATCTGTTGTTAGTGGCCGACTCTAGTGTCCCCCTTCTTCCCCAAGAGGCCCATCCCTGTTCCTCCTGCCTGTACAGCTCCCAGTGGGAGAGCATAAAGAGCAGGAGTTCTGGCCCTTAACCTTGGCGTATGGACTCTTGCCCAAATCTTCATTCCAGACCTTCCCTTTTTGTTAGTTCTTTATTACAGCTTCTTCCTCAGCAGTGTCTATATAGCCAGAGAGGCAAAAATGGGGTCCCCTCCAAGGTTGGCTCAAAGAGCATCCTGGGACGACTGTGATGAGAGCTCACATGTTCTTTCTCTCCACCTGCCCTCTAACATACGGTTTCCTCCTGCTACAAATGCCAGTGTTTTTTGTTTTGTTTTATTGTGTTTTGTTAAATACACTTCAAAGTGCAAATTCTCTAGTTCCCACTGGTCAATGGAATGCACCATTTTATGACCTCAAACACTGGGATTTTGCATGAATGCATTGATATTTAATAATTGGTAATAGATCTTGACGTTTCAACAAGCTACAACAGGTTATCCTCCACTCTCCCTTTTCTTTCCCCTAGCCAAGTTGCTCTGGAATTGATTTATGAAACTAGCTTGCTTTTTACTTATTTTATTCCTCATTATTCATATTTAATGTTACCCACACTTGACCTTGTGACTCTAATTCCTTAAACTGAATAATGTACACACATTGACTTTGTTCTTCCTGACAGGTCTTATCATTTTTTATCTTTGCCATCCTTCTTCCAGCCTTTTAAAGATCTAGGGCTCTCTGAATCTCTTATCTGTTTACATTCTTCTTCATTATTTAGTATTAATGTTCTTCTTTCAGCCATTATTCTCTAGGTTGTTATTTTCCCTCATTTCCTGATTTGGGTCTTTCTGTCACTGAGCCAGATCTCTCACTACCACATTTTAGAGGTCAACTATAGCTTCACCCATGAAACTAATTCAGATGTTATAAAGGAAAAAAGATTTTACTGGGAATTCATTAACAGTTCAATCGGATCTTGCGTGAGACTTCTAGTGTTTTTTTAGAAACATCAGTGTGCATTGTTGCTAAAAGTATATGTTTAATCAGAGCAGAAGGTCACTTGGTAGTTAAAACATAGGATATAAATTTTGCCCCTGAATAATTTGTAGGTCACAGATACAACATAGAACACTTACAAGGCCATTGTTTGTTCAGCAGTGTGAAGAGTATGCTGTAATTTGGGAATATTTTCCACAAAGACATGCACTGGCAATGAACCATTAAGGCCCACCCAGTGATCTAGGTACATATAATATTCTTTTTCTTAACTTCTTATAAAAGTGTTATAATGATGGTTAGCAAGAAATCAAGTATAATATTGGGGTTCTGCATATGTACTTTTAACATAGCTAGTTTGATTAGCTTGATTATTTATACCTTTTTCTTTCTCATGATAAATCCAAGTATGGGCCAATTAGTTTCATGATCTCCCTGGATGGGAGATCATTTACAGTAGTCTCCCACTGCACATGATAAAGGGAATTAAGATGAACTACTACCTTAGTTCTAAACCAGTCATTACTTGACTAGAGAAATTATGTTAAACTATTGAGATATAGACAGTAAATTAGGGCAGTGCTTTTGAGGTGAAAGTATATCTTTATTGTTCCTATAATACTGTATTATTTTTATCATCATTATTTTCATCATGACATGTCACATATTCAGTTTAGTGTAGACCATTCAAAGACTTTTAGTTCTCATTCTGGTTTACAGTTCTGTTAATACTAGTATGTGGACTAGTATTATTGTGCTTCAGTTGGCTTGTGAAACAGCATTGTGATGCAAAAAAATTATGGAGTCATCTGAGGAGTAGTAATGTGTGCATAAAAAGAAGTTAGGGATTTTATATAAGGGTCCTTCAATGCTTTTTGGTATCAAACAGTTGTCATATATGTTAGACTTGACATGATTGCTTTCTGTCCTAGAGTCTCTTAAAGGCATTCTTATGACAAAGGCCTGGACAACATCAGCAAGCAACCTCTATTTGTATGGCTCTCAGTTTTCTTCGTTCATATATTTGTCCTCCTAACAATAAAAGATAAACAATAAATAAATGCCACAATATTTTTAGTGTATACCAAAATTATTTTTTTATTTTCGACCTACTAACTACATTCTGCTGCAAGTCACAATGATTAACCAGAGCCCTTTGTACTGTGAATCAGGTCAGCTCTTTCAAGTTACAAATATCCATTAGTCCAGTGGTTCTCAACCTGTGGGTCGCGACCCCTTTGGCGGTCGAACGACCCTTTCACAGGGGTCGCCTAAGACCATCCTGCATATCAGATATTTACATTACGATTCATAACAGTAGCAACATTACAGTTATGAAGTAGCAATGAAAATAATTTTATGGTTGGGTCACAACATGAGGAACTGTATTTAAAGGGCCAGAAGGTTGAGAACCATTGCATTAGTCAACCACAGCAAGAGCCCTAATACCCAGGTAGGATGTAACCAACTTCATAGTTAGCATTAAGGTAAGTTGCTGCACAAAAATAAACTCAATTGGAGTGGCTCAGAACTAGAGAAGTTTATTTCTTTTCCGCATTATAGTCCATGGAGTAGATAGATGTCTTTTTCTTAGGGTCATCCAGTGACTCCGGTTGTTACTTTGCAAATTCCTAGGATTTTACAATTGTCCACATGGTTGAAGTAGGGTCACTACTCAACCCTGGCCTGTATGAAGGGGAAAGAGATACATGTAGGGCAAGCAGAAGTTACATGCACCACTTGTGCTTCCCTTAAAGTGGAAAGAACTTAGTTATCTGGTCACATCTGGCTATAGGGGGTCACAGGAGTTCTCTGGCTGGGTGGCTACAAGTCCCACTAGATCTGGAAGATGGGTGTTAAAGAAGGGATAAAGAAGATCCTGGGGGACAATTAGTGAGCTCTGCTACACTTGTTATTTGGAGAATGTTGTTTTTGTATATTTAAATCTTCAGCGAAATGTGTGTGGCAGTGTGTGTGATGTGTGGACAGTGATATTTCCCACACACTCATTAATAGCTAATATTTTATAATTATGTTTAATAAAGGACAAATTGAACATGGGAGGGAATTTCAGGTGGTCTATTTTAAGTCATCAAGGAATTATAGAAAAAGTTCTTGATATCCCAAATTCTATTCCACTTAGTAAGTCGAATATCCTACTTGTCAATTATCTACTAGGATAGATGAAAGTCCCACTTTTGGAATTTTACTTATGTCTTTTATACCTAACCCCCCCCCAGCCCCCAGCTTCAGTTGTGTAAGTTGTTGAAATACTGTTTGAATCAACTTTTTCTGTTTTATTTCCTGTTGAAAATTAGGGTTGTACATGTTACAGATTTTAGTAAGCAGTGACAAAAGCAATTAAGTTTCAGGGTTTACTACCATTGATTGGAACCTGCTTTAAATTTGATGTTTTATTCAATTCTTTACCTCCCTATGAGAAGGGTATTCTTATATAGACTTATGCACATAAAGTTGAGACTTAGCACATTAAGTCACTTACCCAGTCGCCTGGCTAGTGTGCCTTACATTACAGCCTGAACTCCAAATCACAATGCCTTACCTCTACAGGAGCATTAAATCCATTATGCAAGTAACAGACATAAAGCTAAATTCCACTTACGTGGATGCATCAGTGCAATCTGGGAAACTCATAATCTCCAATACTCAGAGTGGCTGGATTCATTCAGTACCTTTGAAATCACAGTATTTTGAAAAAAGATACCAAAATAGGCATGTGCTTTTCTCTGTTCTTGCTTACTCTTAAAAAATCATACCACCCATCAGTGCAGTGGTAAAATTAGTGAGTTAGAGCATTTCTTCTTAACAGTTTCATAAAAATAGAAGTAATTTTGATCCTTTCTCTATTGCCAAGTACAGAGGCACCATCCAGCCTGTTTTCTTACTGGTAAGTGACCATAAAAATACAGTCCCCCATCTCTCAGCAGTGATAGATAAGAAGTACTGAAACAGCATTAATAATTAATGGGCAGACAAGATGAAACTCCAGTTGCTCAGACTGCTGTCTCCACATAATCTGTATTTTATACAAAAGGAGAAAGAACTCAATGGAATTTCAGCTGTGACCGGATAAAAACTGCCAGCAAAATGTGATAAGGAAAGTCTAATGTGTATATTAATCATGTTTATAGCTCCTCATTTGTTGATATATTAGCCTAAACTCCCTTTAAAAATACATTTTTGATCACCAGTAGATTCATTTAATGCAATCAAACCTAAAATAGGGTCCAATTAAAGTTTCCAATTTTTATTAATCAAAAATAATTAATCTATCCCATAAATCATAGAACAAATGGGTTAAGAATTTTAGTGCAAGATGAGAAGCATTAAGAAAAAAAAAATCTAAAAAAGTTTGATGCATGATGTAAATATGCCATTGTATGTTTATAGCTTGAGTTAACATTTGGCATTTTTATTATCCAAATTGTTTTTCTAGATATAATGAACGTATAATATGACTCAAAGCAAGACACAGTTTACCCTTGAATGGTGTAGATTTCAAATATGATGCATTTTTATTTTCTCTGGATCAGTTATAACAAAACAGATTACAGAGTTAGGGTAGGAAATG
The DNA here is from genome assembly GCF_000412655.1 of Myotis brandtii. Classification (NCBI taxonomy): domain Eukaryota; kingdom Metazoa; phylum Chordata; class Mammalia; order Chiroptera; family Vespertilionidae; genus Myotis; species Myotis brandtii. Next base: position 3,401,526 of record NW_005361873.1, on the reverse strand, counting down.
GAGTGTTTCTAGAAATGTCTATATTTTTGTAGTTAAAAAGCCCAAGAAAATAAGGCCCAGTAAAATCTAGAAGTAAAGGAGTTCCTATGTACAGCTTGGTAACCTTTTTGACATTGAAAATATATATACAAACAAAAATTTAGAGAAAATTTGTTTAATCATATAGGTTTAATAATCCTTGAAATTTTCGCCTAACTATAGTCATATCCTAAATTTGTCACAAACATCAAGATTGAATGGTGGGTGATGGATGAGAGAGGGCAAGGGAAGATATATTAAATATAGGAATGTGTCATTTAGCCACATTATCAAGGATGTTGAAGAGGCAGAAAACTTTCCCAGGTACACCCAGGTGTGTGCTCATTGTTTGAAATAGTTCTTTACAGATATATTTAAATTTGAGTCTTATAATTTAGCTATTCGTCTAAATATATGTGTAGCAGTCATGCTAGTGCATGAAAATTCATAACTGTTGACACTAAAAGAAATTAGAATAAGCGTTAGAGAAGTGAAGCTGCAAAAAGCATAGGAAAAAAAACAAGTCACAAAAATAAAAGAAGACCAAATGTACTAAGATAATAACCCTTAAAAGCCATAGGGTTGTTTTTGTTTTTGTTTGTTTTGTTTTTCTAAAAGAAAGACAATTGTATTTGTGGAATATGTTAACTCATGCGATCAGGGCATAGAATAGGAGCAATTTAGTTCACGTCTTTCACAGGCCAAATAAAGTTACATAGATGAAAGTAACTCCCATTACAAATTCAGCCCCAACCATGACTATATGTAATAACCTGAGCTACTGGACTCCACTGGGCACAGGAGAGCTAAAGCAGAGGGGCCTGAGATCAAGTCAATTCACCACCACTATTGGAAAAATTATTCATAGCTCTTTCTACCATTGGCCAATCAGAATAGTCACTGTTCCCATAAAAAAGATAATACATTATATTAGAATTTAGCAAATTTTTATAGGCTGATATGTTTATGGAACCTTAGCTGCCAGGTCATCTAAAGCTTGGATGTCATGAATAAAGCACCAGAGGTAGAGATGCATGACCTAGGTACACAAACTCTTTACCCTCCATAAATGTATTTATTCACTTGTAATAGGGGGATAATAATACCTGATCTGCTTGGCTCACAGGAATCAAGTGAGGATTTTTCTTTAATGAGAAAAGGTGTGAAAAGGGGCCTGTGGAACTATAAAACCACACAGATGTGAAGTGTAATTAATAAGCCGTGGGGTTTCTCACCTTTCTATAAGGACTCCTAAGAATTGAGGATTAAAGCTGGGACCCTGAGTCTCCAAACCTAGTTCATCTCCTTTAAAAATTCTACCATTAAGCCTTTAGTCAGCACTTTCCCAAAGAAGGGCCAAAAAAACAAGTTCCATGAAAAATTAGTGTGTTATTTTTAAAAAGAGTCCTGTGGTGAAACGTGTTTGGAAAACACATATTAAGTTACCTTTATTTAATATGCATATTAGGAACTTTCAGGGGAGGGATACAGAAAGGAATGCTCCCAAGCTTATTTGACCATAGAAATTGTTCATTACACATCATCTCGGAGGATTGTTATCCTGCAGAAATTGCTTTGGAAAACACTGATGAAATCTTTTGTAATTTCTCTAAATGCACACATTGAAGACACCTTGGCTTCTAATTCTTTTGAGGCTCACAGAGCTACTACTGAGAACAGCATTTCCCAAAATATAGTCCCTTGAGAAGTTTGTTTAAAATGGAGATTCTAGAGCAGCCGTGGGCAAACTACAGCCCGCGGGCCGGATCCGGCCCTTTTGAAATGAATAAAACTTAAAAAAAAAAAGACCGTACCCTTTTATGTAATGATGTTTACTTTGAATTTATATTAGTTCACACAAACACTCCATCCATGCTTTTGTTCCGGCCCTCCGGTCCAGTTTAAGAACCCATTGTGGCCCTCGAGTCAAAAAGTTTGCCCCCCTGTCTAGAGCCTCACCTCTAACTACAGGCTGAGTCATTGGGATCTGCAGTTTCACAAGCTCCTTAGGTGATTGTGAACCAAGGAATCCCCGACCACAGTCTGACAAATACTGCTGCTCCAGGAGGGGATTATGGTGTTCTTGTGTTTCAATGGCTCATTAGCATGAGATGTGTCTCATCTATGACAGACCTGTGCTTTGTGAGCCCCAATAGGGCAAGTTCATCCTTGACAATCTCCAGGGAGATGAGTTCCTTCAGTACCCACCAGGGCCTACTTCTCCTGATTGACCAGCAGCTGGCTGTCATAACGGTTGCGTTATGCACATAACACTCTCCTGATAAAATAATCTGCCTTTCTGGGAAAAAGAAAGGCATACTTCAATGAGTAAGAGCACAAGTATTTCCCTACATGAATATTCTTTGAAAATCCAAATTTATATGTCTGGGAAAGGAGAAATGTAACATCCGCTCTGTGTAGCAGAGCTATTAAAAACAGAAATGAAGAGAAAAATAAGACACCTCTCTCAAACCTTGAACATAGTAGAGTGAAGTAACACCATCTAAAAATGGCCAAGGGGCCAACATGACATTATAAACATAGTCAGCCCTGGATAAGAACACATTTTGAAATTAACCTAGAAAGTGAGTCTTGGGTTATTTTCTCTGTAAAATCTACTGACCCTGAGGCTCATATTAAAGAGCAGAAATGCTACATGTTACTGTGAATGCAAGGGGTTTCTGGAATTTGTCAGTCTCTGTAGCACTAAAACATCTTTTGTGCAGGACCCTTTTTATATATTTCCCAAAGAACTATGAGATTGTTTCTTATCTGTGAGTACCCAAATGAGAAAAAGAATGTCTTTACCCAGCTGGCTCTGGGGAGTTTTTGTCACTGGCTCTTTTCTCATCCCATTTATGCATCATGGAGGATAGCATGGATTCTGGTTGAGTTTAAATCTTAACTCTTCCCCTTACTTAGGTTCTTTTTTTTTTTATTGCTTAAATTATTACAAAGAGTATTACATGTTTCTTTTGCTGTGCAGAAACTTTTTATTTTGATGTAGTCCCATTTGTTTATTTTCTCTTTAGTTTCCAATGCCCTAGGATCTGTATCGGTGAAGAAATTGCTTCGGCATATGTCTGAGATTTTGTTGCCTTTGGATTCTTCTAGTATTTTTATGGTTTCCGGTCGTATATTTAAGTCCTTTATCCATTTTGAGTTTATTTTTGTGTATGGTGTAAGTTGGTGGTCTAGTTTCATTTTCTTGCATGTATCTGTCCAATTTTCCCAGCACCATTTATTGAAGAGACTGTCTTGACTCCATTGTATGTTCTTGCCTCCTTTGTCAAATATTAATTGAGCGTATTGGTTGGGGCTGATTTCTGGGCTCTCTATTCTATTCCATTGATCTATATGTCTGTTCTTGTGCCAGTACCAGGCAGTTTTGAGAACAGTGGCTTTGTAATACAGCTTGATATCTGGTATTGAGATCCCACCTACTTTGTTCTTTCTCAGGATCGCTGCAGCTATTCGGGGTCGTTTTTTGTTCCAGATGAATTTTTGGAGAGTTCGTTCTAGGTCTGTGAAATATGCCGTTGGTATTTTAATGGGAAGTGCGTTGAATTTATAGATTGCTTTGGGCAGTATGGACATTTTAATGATGTTGATTCTACCAATCCATGAACACGGTATGTTCTTCCATCTGTTTATGTCTTCCTCTATCTCTTTTTTCAACGTCCTGTAGTTTTCTGAGTAGAGGTCTTTTACCTCTTTAGTTAAGTTTATTCCTAGGTAGCTTAATTTTTTTGGTGCGATGGTAAATGGGATTGTTTTTATAATCTCTCTTTCTGAAAGTTCACTGTTGGTGTATAGAAATGCCTCAGATTTCTTGGGGTTAATTTTGTATCCTGCTACATTGCCAAATTCATGTATTAAGTCTAGTAGCTTTTTGATGGAGTCTCTAGGGTTTTGTATGTATAATATCATGTCATCTGCAAATAAGGACAGTTTTACTTCCTCTTTTCCAATTTGGATGCCTTTTATTTCTTCTTCTTGTCTAATTGCAATGGCTAATACTTCCAGTACTATGTCGAACAGGAGTGGTGAGAGTGGGCATCCCTGTCTTGTTCCTGTTTTTAGGGGAAATGGTGTTAGTTTTTGTCCATTGAGTATGATGTTGGCTGTGGGTTTGTCATATATGGCTTTTATTATGTTGAGGTATGATCCTTCTATTCCCACCTTGCTGAGAGTTTTTATCAAAAATGGGTGTTGAATTTTGTCAAATGCTTTTTCTGCATCAATTGATATGACTATGTGGTTTTTTTCCTTCAATTTGTTTATGTGATGTATCACGTTTATTGATTTGCGGATATTGTACCATCCTTGCATCCCTGGGATAAATCCTACTTGGTCATGGTGTATGATCTTTCTGATGTACTGCTGGATCCGATTTGCTAAGATTTTGTTGAGGATTTTGGCATCTATGTTCATGAGGGATATTGGCCTGTAATTCTCTTTCATTGTGTTGTCTTTACCTGGTTTTGGTATTAGGGTGATGCTGGCTTCATAGAATGAGCTTGGAAGTGTTCCTTCCTCTTGGATTTTTTGTAGTAGTCTGAGGAGGATAGGTTTTAGTTCTTCCTTGAATGTTTGGTAAAACTCCCCTGTGAAGCCGTCTGGTCCTGGGCTTTTGTTTGCTGGAAGCTTTCTGATGACTGCTTCAATTTCTTCCATAGTTATTGGCCTGTTGAGATTTTTAGATTCTTCCTGATTAAGTTTTGGAATGTTGTATTTTTCTAGAAATATGTCCATTTCCTCCAGGTTGTCTAGTTTGTTGGAGTAGAGTTGTTCATAGTATTTTTTAACAATCATTTGTATTTCTGTGGGGTCTGTTGTTATTTCGCCTCTATCATTTCTGATTTGGTTTATTTGGGTCCTCTCTCTTTGCTTTTTGGTGAGCCTGGCTAGAGGTTTGTCGATCTTGTTTATCCTTTCAAAGAACCAGCTCTTGGTTTCATTGATTTTCTGTATTGTTTTTTTGGTCTCTATGTCATTTATTTCTGCTCTAATCTTTATTATCTCCTTCCTTCTGCTCACTCTGGGCTTTTCTTGTTGCTCTCTTTCTAATTCTTTGAGCTGTAGATTTAGATGATTTACTACCATTTTTTCTTGTTTGTTGAGGTAGGCCTGTAGAGCTATAAACTTCCCTCTCAGGACTGCTTTCATTGTGTCCCAAAGGTTTTGGATTGTTGTGTTTTCATTGTCATTAGTTTCCAGGATGTTTTTAATTTCTTCTTTGATCTCATTGGTAACCCAATCAATATTTAATAACATGCTATTCAGCTTCCAAGTGTTTGAGTATTTTGGGTTGTTTTTATTGTAGTTTATTTCTAATATTATGCCCTTGTGGTCTGAGAAGATGCTTGGTATGATTTCAATCTTCTTGAATTTGGGGAGACTTTGTTTGTGACCCAATATGTGGTCTATTTTTGAAGATGTCCCATGAGCACTTGAGAAGAACGTATATTTTGTTGCTTTGGGGTGAAGTGTTCTGAAGATGTCAATTAAGTCCATCTGATCTAGTGAGTCATTTAGGATTGCTGTTTCTTTGCTGATTTTTTGTCTAGCAGATTTATCCAGTGATGTCAGTGGTGTATTAAAGTCCCCTACTATGATTGTATTGTTGTCGATCTCTCCCCTGATGTCTTCCAGGAGTTTTCTTATGTATGTGGGTGCTCCTGCATTGGGTGCATATATGTTTATCAGGGTTATATCCTCTTGTTGTATTGATCCCTTTAGTATTATGAAGTGGCCTTCCTTATCTCTTGTTATGGCCTTCACTTTGAGGTCTATTTTGTCGGATATAAGTATTGCTACCCCAGCTTTTTTTTCATTTCCATTTGCCTGAAAGATATTTTTCCATCCCTTCACTTTCAGTCTGTGTGAGTCCCTTTTAATGAGGTGGGTCTCTTGTAGACAGCAAATGTATGGGTCATGTTTTTTTATCCATTCAGCCACTCGATGTCTTTTGATTGGACCATTTAGTCCATTTACGTTTAAAGTTATTATTGAAAGGTACTTGTTTGTAGCCATTTCTTTTTTTGTGTGGCTGTTTTCTTTCTGGGCTTTTTATTTCTTCTTTTTACACCAGTCCCTTTAGCATTTCTTGCATTGCTGGCTTGGTGGTGATGAACTCCCTTAGCCTTTTTTTGTCTGTGAAGCTTCTTATTTCCCCTTCAATTTTGAATGATAGCCTTGCTGGATAGAGTATTCTTGGATTCAGTCCTTTGCTTTGCATCACTTTGTAAATTTCTGTCCATTCTTTCCTGGCCTGATGTGTTTCTGTTGAGAAATCGTTTGATAATCTGATGGGGGATCCTTTGTAGGTAACTCTCTGTTTCTCTCTTGCAGCCTTTAAGATTCTCTCTTTGTCTTGTACATTTGCCATCGTTATTATGACGTGTCTTGGTGTGGGTCTTTTGGGGTTCATCTTGCCTGGGACTCTCTGTACTTGTGTAACTTTTTTCTTCCCCATATCTGGGAAGTTTTCTGTCATTATTTCTTCAAATAGATTTTCTAATCCTTGCTGCTCTTCTTGTCCCTCTTGCAGCCCTATTATGCGTATGTTACTTCGTTTCATGTTGTCCCGAAGCTCCCTTAGGCTCTCCTCCTGTTTTTTAATTTTTTTCTCCAGTTGCTGTTCAGATTGAGCTTGTTTCTCTGCCTTATCTTCTAACTCACTAATTCGGTCCTCTGCTTCTTTCAGCCTGCTGTTGAAACTTTCCATGGTGTTTTTGATTGTAGCTATATCACTTTTCATTTCTTCCTGATTCTTGCATAGGTTGTTGATTTTCTCATCCATCCGGTGAATGAATTGTACAACCATTATTCTGAATTCTTTTTCTGTCATGTTGCACGCTTCAACTTCATTAATTTCCTTTCTTGGTGATTCCTCATTGTCTTTCCTCTGGGTGTTGTGTCGTTTCTTCATTCTGCTTATCTCCCGATGGATCAAAGGTCGGGTTGCGTGGGCCTGGGCCGTGTGCAGTGGGAGCCTCCCACCACCTTAGTGTCACTGAAGAGCTCTGACACTAAGATGTGTGGTTGTTGTTGGTTGGTGGGAACCAGGCTCGCTCTGAGTCAGTGTTGCCAGCGCTCAATGTGGCCTCGTATGTGCCCTTAGAATTAGGGACCCTGCCTGCACCGTGCTGAAATAGAGACCCCCCTGGAGCGTGTTGAAAACCAGAGCCCCCTAGCATGCGCCAGGAGTCAGAGTTCCCCAAGAGTCCAGTATCAGAGTCTCTGTTGCTTTGCGCGACTTCGCCTTGAGAATCAGGGTCCCTGTGTGCCCTTGCACCAGGAATTGGATTCACTGGCTCTTAGTATGAATGCACAGGGAATCAGGATCTCAGGCGCAGGTGATAAGAAACACAGTCAAGTCACTGGTGCTTGGTGCTGCCTCCTGCCCCGAGAAAAGGGATCCTTGGGCCTGTGCTAGGCAGACCAATTCCCGTTCGCGCGATTGCTCCCAGCCCAGGGCTCCGAAGCTGGCAGTGCGCGTAGGATTAGTTCCTGGTGCTGCGGGCGAGTTTTCTCCCAGCCCAGGGCTCTGAAGCCCGAAGTGCGCGCAGGATCGGTTCCAAGGTGCTCGCGCACTTCCAGGCCAAAGTTCCTGCAGCGCTGAGGCCCCGGCAAGGGGCGGGTCTATCAGTTACTATGGCGCTGCCCGCGAGCCTGCGGGAAGGGGGGGTGGGCTCTGTTACTCACGGATCTGCCGCGGGGATCTCCGAACTTTTGGTGTCCGCAGGTCTGTAGCTGTGGTCGCAGGTCTCTGTCCCCAGTGGCTGCAGGGTCCTGGTATGCGTCTGAGATCAGACTGGGTGGTGCTGAGGCCAGGATCCTAGTCTCAAGCAGCTCTGTTTCCCAAGATGGCGTGGTCGCTGTGCCTGGGCTGGCCGCCTAGGAGTGTCCGCGCCGGGAGCTGGACTCCGCCGCCTAAGACTGCCCGGTTTAGCAGCCCCTTAGAAGACCTGCAGAATCTAACTGTCCCTAGCTCATACACACACACCACACACGTCCACACACTCCTCTATCACTTCCTTGCACTCTCACACTCTCTCCCTCCCTACCTTCCTGCTGGTCGCCATCTTTAATCTCCCTTACTTAGGTTCTTAAACTCCCTTGGCTTCAGAGTTTTATCTGTCACTTAGGATAATAATACCACCTACCTCTTAGACTTGTTATGTGAATCAAATGAGAAAATACACAGTGCCTGGCATGAAGTGCTCAGAAATGCTAGTTGTTCTTTTTTCAGTCCCTTCAGCGCAGGGTACATGTTTTATAGCTCTTCTCTATCCATCGCTGAGCCTAGAAAAGGGCTTCATGTGTAGAGAGAAACATTGAATGACTTTTGGAAGTTGAAAGAAGGAACATATTGAATTAAATTAAGGATCTTGTGAAAAAACAACAGCAAACACCTCTGGATGTTTTGTTTGGGCATTAAGAATATTGTGAGGCAATTCTGAGAAGAGTAAGATGCATGGTCACATGGGTTTGACTCAAACTCTGCTTTTCCATTCTGGACCAAGGAATCACGGTGGGCTTCCCAGGCCTGTTGCCCCTCCCTAAGCATGATGCCGTGTCTGTGTCCACCTTTGAAAATGTTTTTCAAAATGATCCTTCGTATAATGATGAAGCTGATCTTCATAGAAAACTTAGAGGTGAAACACACACACTATCAAATAAAAATGATTTATTTTGGAGTTGCCATACTGTTGTCTTCACTTTGGTCTTTAAGAAAGATCTTCTTGGTGCTTCCCAAATAGCAAGACAGTGAAGTACTTCATCAGCTGAAAGCAAATTTGCTATGATGAAAAATGGGGTGTGTGCTGACGAATATCACATACATGCTGGTGTGTGGTGGAGATGTTGCTAGACAGTGTGCCGGGAAAAGCTACATTCGCTGATTGTGCTTTTAACCCAATGATAAGTGGGGCACTGAAAACCTGGCAGAATAAGAACTACAAATATTTAAGCTATCACTTCACTCCTACATCTGATGATGGAAAGTTTTATCTTAGTGTTTGGAGAATGAGTTATTCGTACCTACACATTAGGATTGGCTAAAGCGTATCTAGTATTCTCCCTTGTGGCTGGTGCAGCAGGAATAGGGAAGTGGCAGTGAGGGGAGGGACTGACATGGACTCTCTCAGAGCTGATGTAAAGTGCAACCGTGGCATCACCTCTATCCCTGGACACTGTCTTATGAGGCTGTCAATCCTGTTGGACCAGCAGGCATGTCTTTTGACTGAAAGCTAAATATGACCTAAATCTGGCCTATTGGGCTGAGACCCATTATTAGATTATAAAATCAATTTAGTGGTTAGGAATTAGTATTGAAACATAAGATAGGAACTGATGTAAAGTGCAACCGTGGCATCACCTCTATCCCTGGACACTGTCTTATGAGGCTGTCAATCCTGTTGGACCAGCAGGCATGTCTTTTGACTGAAAGCTAAATATGACCTAAATCTGGCCTATTGGGCTGAGACCCATTATTAGATTATAAAATCAATTTAGTGGTTAGGAATTAGTATTGAAAAATAAGATAGGAAGGCATAGAATAGAAGAGAATAGAATAGAATAGAATAGAATAGAATAGAACAAACTGCAAACCACATAGTAAGGGCTAGATTTTTTTTGTGTGTGTGAAATTTGATTTTAGTATGTTTATGTGCATGTGTGTACAGCAGGTCAAGAAGTAAATTATATTTCTGACTTGGAGTCTCCTTTTAAAAATTCTGAAAGTCACTGGCTAAGAAATAATGTTCTTGTGTCCATTTATATTATAGGTTACAAAGTAGCAGAGAGAGATGTTTCCACTATGCCTCTCAGGTTGCTGTTTGTTGTCTGTACCTTTTTGTGCACTTGACTGAGTTGCTCACCTCGTAGCTAATGCAGCTAACAGCTAACATTTACTGGCCAATTATTAGCTGTCAGGCAGTGTGCTAAGTGTTTCATATGTATTTTAAACCTTAAAACAGCCCCACCAACCTGATACTATTTTATAATGATTCCACTTGTGTCATATAGGAAACTGAGACCCAGAGAGGTTAAATAATTCACTCATATTTACACAGCTAGAAAGGGGGAGAGCTAGGATTTGAACCAAGGCAGCTTGGAGTAAGAGGGTCCACATTGGCCAAATATTAGGATCCTGAGGCCCAAGGGCCAAGCCTCTCTCCCACTTTATTGTCAACACTATCCTTCCCTGCTCTGAATCAAAGGCATCAAAGTCAGCACCTCCTGCTACAATATCCCTGATTATTATAACTTAACACCTTTATTGGGTTGAAACATATGAAATTATCAGTATTTGCCTACATTTGAACCATAAAACCAGCAATTTCATATGGTTCACTCTAACAGCCCTTCCTATGTAAAGGGTAGTAAAAGATGAAAAATAAATTGTTTCCAACCTTAATACACTTATTATCTAAGGATTGAAGAAAATGGACACTGACCTGCTTTTTATTATTTATCATTTTTAAAAATTTATCTTTATTTTGAAAATATTACAGATGTTCCCTTTTTCCCCCATTGACCCTCTCAACCCCCATGTCCCCAGACCTTCACCACACAATTGTCTGTGTCTATGGGCTATGCATATTCATTTTTAAAAATTTATCTTTATTTTGAAAATATTATAGATGTTCCCTTTTTTCCCCATTGACCCTCTCAACCCCCATGCCCCCAGGCCTTCACCACACTATTGTCTGTGTCTATGGGCTATGCATAAATACATATAAAGTCTTTGGTTAATCTCTTCCTGTCCCCTTTCCCCCTTCCCTCTGAGATTTCTCAGTCTGTTCCATGCTTCTATATCTCTGGATCTATTTTGTTCATCAGCTTATTTTGTTCATTAAATTCCACATATGAGTGAGATCATGTGATACTTGTCTTTCCATGACTGGCTTATTTCACTTAGCATAATACTCTCCAGGTCCCTCCATGCTGTCTCAAAGGGTGAGATCCTTCTTTTTTATAGCTGCATAGTATTCCATTGTGTGGATGTACTACATCTTTTTTTATCCACTCATCTATTGATAGGCACTTGGGCTGTCTGACCCCCTTTTTTTTTACATATGAGGAAACTAAGATCTAATGAGATTAAGTGACTACTGTCAACAACAATACTGAAGCCAAGACTAGAATTCAAGCTTATATGGTTTTTGTTTCCAGACTTGAAGACTTGACTACATCAAAATAATCTCCTGTAGCTTAAAACATTTAAGGTGTGTGAATCTTATAAATACCATCCCACCTTTGGTTGCTAAGAAGCTCAGAGTGAGCCAGATGTAAAGCCCACAATTAGTAGTTATAGTTCAACCTTTATTTTCCCTTTGTCTTTATTTATTTATTTTTTAAAAATTTGACTTCACATTTTTACCTTTTTAAATCTTGCTAAGTTGTGTGATTTAGGGAGCTGCCTCAATTGTTTTACTTTGCATGAGAAAAGGGTAAATTTTAAGTGTTCCAGTATTATAAAAGGATTCAACCTTTTATACATGTGAATGGTCAAATGGGCTGTGTGAGGTGAAGTAGGATGCTGGATGAGGCCAGCAAAGAGAGACAATGGGGTGGGGGTAAGGATCCAGGAGGTAGAGGAGAGGTTAAGAAGCCATGAAAGGTCTTAACCTATCCATGCAAGCAACAGGGTTGCTGCAATAGTGGCACTGATGCTGCTCATGGCTCCTGAAGTAGAAAGTAGAACTCATCTGATTTGTAACTACAACATGGCATCAGTGGATGCTTCCTCCCACCACTACCCAACAGGAACCCTTATTATAGCAAGGCTGGGCCCTATACAATTGCTACCACTTATTGTGGGATCTCAGCCTCCAGTTTTGGTTTGTGTTATTATCATCTGCTCTCAAGAAATACATCCTTCATTGTGAAGTCTTCCTGACCACTGGATCTCCAAATTATCTCTTCTTTATATCAATTTCTATACTAAATGTAGTTATCAAAATGCTCATATTTTAAAACCATATTTTAGATTGTGAGATTCATAAGGAATGTGTTAAGTATCTATGTGTATCATAAAATCAGGCATCAGTACTTTACAGATTGGAGAAGACCATAATCTATCTTAAATAAAAAGAGACAGTGGATTTTCATGTATCCTTTATTTCTACTTATCATATTCTGAAATTTTTTAAAAACGGAACATTTTCCCAAAAACTTTTGTTGTTCTATCTTTTGATTTCCCATGACCATTAGTAAAGTCCTTATACTGACAGACAAACAAATGTCAAAACCCCTTTGAATATTTGTTGGATCTTTACTGAGCAATAAGCACTGTTTTCTTTTATTGTCTATGAGAAGCTTAATTTTATGTAATTTGAGCTGTATATAGTTAATTCTTCGAAAATCCACTTTAAAGTTACAGGCATTTTAAACCATTGGAATGTTTTTGTTCATTTCTTTGTGATCTTTTTATTCTGTCACTCACATGGAAAGGTCAGTGATACTTCAAGGAACATGCTACCATCCCATACTGCTTATTCTGTCATCAGAAGATTGTTAAATGGAAGCAAGATGGCTCCCAGAAGTTTCCTTTGATAGCTGTTACTTCAGTGACCCAGAGCTATGTAACTCTTCAAGTGATAACTCCCTAATTAGCTGGAGCTTTAGCATCCTCTGCCTACATCTTGTCCTCAGCCCAAATGTTCACTTATCTAAACCAAAGTGCTACATGACATTTTTGTTGTTTTAGGAAAGCACAGTTACCATTCCCATGCTGCCCCCACACTATCTCAGATATGTGTTATATGACACCTCTTCCAATTCAGAGAAGAGTGTAGGAAAAAGAAAAGATCTTATTAGTTTGAATTTTTTGGTAACAACTTAAAATAAGCAGTTCTTGAAATATATTTTTACTCTACATGCTGCGGGGTTTCAGCTTGTGTATATAGACCTAAAGCATGCAAGTGTTATGTACGTACAGTGCAGTGAGAAATCAAAAGATTCAAAAGAAGGTCTTTTAGCAGCAACAATATGAGTATAAATTGTAATTCCCACATGGAAAATATAAACATTTTGTCTCTTATCCTATAACTGTGAAAGGAAAAAAGGACGTTTTGAAAAGATAAATAAAATGTCATACCGAAAGGGGCCTGCGGTTGAGAAGCATCAGACTATTCTTTCTGATGAAAATGATTGAGGGTGATAAACAGCTCCCTCTGGTAAACTAGATGAAACTAAAAGCATCCAAAAGTCAGAGATGAATAAATAAATGGACAAGGAATGGTTAGCTATAATAATAAAAGCATAATATGCTAATTAGACTGGACAGCTGAACGACCTTCTGGACGAAGCCACAGCAGCAGGCGAGGCAGAGGAGGAGGTTAGGGGCAATCAGGCAGGCAGGCAGAGTGGTTAGGGGTGATCAGGCAGGCAATGGTTTGGGGTGATCAGGCAGGCAGGCAAGCAGTTAGGGGCAGTCAGGCAGGCAGGCAGAGTGGTTAGGGGCATCAGGCAGGCATGTAGAGTGGTTAGGGACGATCAGGCAGGCAGGCAAAGTGGTTAGGGGCAATCAGGCAGGCAGGCAAGTGGTTAGGGGCCATCAGGCAGGCAGGCAGGCAAGCAGTTAGGAGCTAGCGGTCCAGGATTGCAGGAGGGTGAGAGGGTGCAGGCCAGGCTGCGGGACCCTCCCTCCGGTGCATGAATTTTGTGCACTGGGCCTCTAGTAGTAAACATAAGCCAGGATGGTCAGTATGGTTGTAATTCAGGATACTCACAGGAGTGAGCAAAGTTGAAAGAAGAAGTGACCAGTAGCACCAATAATTTGATGATTCCCGCCCTAACCGGTTTGGCTCAGTGGATAGAGCATCAGCCTGCAGACTCAAGGGTCCCAGGTTTGATTCCGGTCAAGGGCATGTACCTTGGTTGCGGGCACATCCCCAGTAGGGAGTGTGCAGGAGGCAGCTGATCGATGTTTCTCTCTCATCGATGTTTCTAACTCTCTATCCTTCTCCCTTCCTCTCTGTAAAATATCAATAAAATATATTAAAAAAAAATAATTTGATGATTCCCAGTTCCCAGATGGAAGCTTTCAGAAGGCTGAGAAGTCCAATTCCTCTCCTTAAGAGCAGGGATCAAAGTGGAAACAGAAGGAGTAGAAACAGCACATGAAATAACATGGGGAAACTGAACTTTGGTTAAATTGAAGAAGGTGGTAATTTTGGAGAACCCTGAGTAATACATACCCAGACTCATAGGCCCATCCCCAGGAAAAAAAGCAATCCACAGAAACTATTCCTGAGGAAGCCCAGATATTGGATTTACTAGACATACTTTAAATCAGCTACTTTAAATATGTTCAAAGAACCAAAGGAAACCCTGTCCAAAGTATAAAATAAAAAATTGGAAAAAAATAGGGAATACCATTAAAGCAATAAAAATTATATTAAAAAGAAATTGTGGTGTTGAAAAGTACAAAAGCCCAAATGAAAATTAATTAGAAGAATTCAACAACACCTTTGAGTTGGGAGAAGAAAAAAAAAATCAGTGAATTTGAAGATAGGTCAATTGAGATCATTTAGTCTTAGAAACAAAGAAAAAGAGAATGAAAACAATAACAACAACAAACAGAGCATTAGTCATTAGACAGCATATAGTTAGATCATGGAATTTTTAAATTTGAGTCTACCAATCTTTCTTTGCTTTTTTGATTAGAGAGTTTAATCCATAATTTAACTGCTGAGAAGGTAGGATTTAAATCTGCCATTTTCTTATTTGCTTTTTATTCATTCATGTCTTTTTTATTCAACTCTTTTTTTTCATTACTGCTTTTCTTTATGTTAATCATTTTTTCTAGTCTACCATATTGTTGTTTTTTCTTTCACTATATTTTTGGTGTATATAAGTTTCATTTCTATATAACTTCATTTCTGCCTACTCCTTTACCCTATTATTGTATACAAATTACATCTTTATATATTACTAGAAGCCCAGTGCACAAAAATTCATGCACTCGGGGGGATCCCTTAGCCTGGCCTGCACCTTCTTGCAATCCATGATCCAACTATATGCTGTCTAGAAGACACATTTTCAAAGACAGATTGAAAGTAAAAGGATGAGAAGATATATCATGTAAACAGTAACAAAAAGACAGCTCTAATGACTACATTAACATCATAAAAGAAGACTTTAAACAAAATTGTTATTAGAGATATAGAAAGACATTTTATAATGATAAAAAAGTGAATTAATCATGAGACCTACAATTAAACATAATGCATTGAACGACATAATCCTGAAATACACGAAGCAGTATGTGACAAAATTGAAGGAAGATCTGGACAATTTACTAATAATAATGGAGATATCAATACCTTAATTTCAATAAAGGATGGAACTAAAAGGAGAAGATCAACAGGGAAATAGAAGAATTAAACAACACTGTACATCAACTGACCTAACAGGCATCCAACCACAACAAAAGAAGAATACACATTTCTAACAGGCATCCAACCACAACAAAAGAAGAATACACATTTTTCTTAAGTACACATGGTACATTTTTCAGGACAGACCATGCTATGTTAGACCATAAAACAAGCTTCAATAAATTTGTAAGATTAATATCACACAAAGCATTTTACTACCATATGGAAAGAAATTAGAAATTAATGGGAGAAATTATGCAAAATTTATAAGTATGAATTTATTCACAAGCTGGGAGTAGGCAAAGATTTCTTAGGCAAGGCACTGAATATGCCAACCTTTTAAAAAACTAGTACCATAGACTTCATCAAATTATAAAATTTTGCTTATCAAAAACATAATAGAGAAAATGAATTTACAAGCCAGAAATTGGGAGAAAAATACTTGGCAAAGAATTATTTGACAAAGAACATATGTCCAGAATATATAAAAAATATGTGCATCTCAGTCACAGAATTTCTTAACTTTATTTTCATTACAGCTGTCCCTAAGGAGGCTTTTAGACATATTTTCCTCTAATCACCCCTACAATTAAATTTTAATACGCACTACAAATATACTGTGTATAGTTTTATGTACTGTGGCCCTGTGTATGGCTACAAATTATTGCAATATGTAAGATCTTTTATATCCACCCCCCCAAAAAAAAGGTAATTTTCACTATCTTGGGAGTGATAGTGCCACTATTGAGAATCCATGCTCAAATTAATTTTTTTAATGGGTAAACAATTTGAATACTCATGTAGCAAAGAAAATATATGAATGGCCAATAACCACATGGAAAAGTGCTCAAATAATTAACAAAAAAATACAAATCAAAACTACAGTGAGATACTAATACACAGCAACCAGAATGACTAAAAAAATGACATCAAAAGTTGTGAGGATATGGAGCAACCGGAACTCTTACACCTTATTGGTGGATGCAGTCTTTTTGGCAAAAGACCTGTCAATTTCTCATAAAATTAAACATAAACTTATCTGAGAATGAACAGTTCCAGTTCTAGATTTTTACCCAAGAAGAATGAAACATACACTTATACAAAGACTTATAAAAGAATGTTCATTGCAGGCTTCATTCATAAAACTAAAGACTGGCGGGGGGGAGAACCATCCATAACTTATTCTTCTATCCATCAACAGGAAAATGGATTTAATAAATTAAGTCATATTCATTTGATAGGATAATACAAATATGAAAACAATGAAAGTAATAAACTATAGATTTATGCAATAAAAATGGATAAATCTTTAAAAATATGCTGGTGAAAGAAGTCTTCCACAAACTAGTTCTTATTATATGATTCCATTTATATGAAGTTCTGGGACAGATAAAAGTAATTGAGGTGAACAAAATCAAAACATCAGTTGCCTCTGGAAGTGGAAGTAGAAGGAAAGGATTGACTGGAGAGGAGTTTGAAGGAACCTTCTGGAGTTATGGAAATATTCCATATCTTAATAAGAGTTTGGGCAATTATACAGGTATACCGGTATGCATTTGTCAGAAGTCATCAAATGTTACATTATTATTTAGGTGTTTCACTGTATCTAAATTTTACCTTATAAAAAGCATGTAAACCAGTACTGAACTCTTATTAATGATATACGTGCTGAAATGTTTAGGGGTGAAGGGTACTAGTGTCTGCAATTTAGTTTGAATGCAAACACTAGTAAGATGGTTTTATGGTTAGATAAATATGTAATAAAATATGGCAAAATGTTAACAATTATACAATCTAGGCCATGGAAGTAGGGATGTCTAATATAAATTATTTCAAATTTTTAATATGTTTATAACTTTAAGAACAAAATGTTGAGAAACAATTACATTTAATTTCATGGAAATCAAGGGTACTCCTGGCATGGTGAAGGGAAGCATGAAATAATGCAAAGAAAGCTTTATTTCTGTTAAAGAAAGCTGTGTAGTCTTGAGTACATTGTGTAACCTCTCTTCACCTAATTTTTATAATCTATAAAACAAGTGCAATATATCCCTACCTTGCAGTCTGTGATAAGAATTGGAGATAGTTGGTCTTCAGTGGGTAATGAAAATGTAGCATCTAATTTATTGTTGCTTGTTATATGTCATACTTACCCTCTTAGTTGTTACCAGATGTTGTAACCACACATAATCTCCAAAGGTTATTAGGATAATTAAATAGAGTGAACTATATGAAAAAGTTGGGTTTGATATTTAATAAAAATAGTTGAATATTGGCAATTTCATATAGTTCAATCTAATAGCAATGGATAGCTATAGATAAAAAATATATGAAGATGAGACATAGACATATAAATATGCCTAAGAAAATTGATATGAGTTTTGACACATAGTGGTCAACCAAACATTCTGATACAGTCTTGGTGCCTGAGCAAGAGCTTCTCTTATGTAACTTTGTCAAGTCATCAGCTGTTATTATTTTAAATATATTTTTATTGATTTCAGACAGGAAGGGAGCGATAAAAACATCAATGATGAGAGAATCATTGATTGGCTGCCTCCTGCATGCCCCGCTCCCTCCCCTCCTCACTGGGGATCGAGCCTGCAACCCGGGCATGTGCCCTGCCCGAGAATCAAACGGTGACAACCTGGTTGATTGGTCAACGCTCAACCACTAAGCCACACCGGCCTGGAAGCCACCAGCTGTTATTAAGGTCACCAACTCTTTCCAGTTTTGCCAGGACTTTCCTAATTCTAGCATTTGAATATCCCACATCCTGGGAAACCCTTCTGTCCCAGGCAAACTGGGATGGCTGGTCACCTTAGGTTCTACAAAAGCTATTTCCAGAACCAGCACCTAAGCAGGCACTTCCTCTGTTTCAGCTGCTGTCCAACAACTTTTCTTACAAACAGATCATAGAAAATAACAGCAAACTCCTCCTTCCAACTGAACAGCTTTTTCATACCCAGATGTGTCTTAATTCCCAAAGGATGACAAGAAGACCTGCCAAAGTTTGGTTTTGGTCAAATGTTAGTTACTCTTTACCTCTTTAGCCATTCAGCTACTGGTATTGCTCAGTGCCACAGAATATTCTAAATTCCATTTATTTTCATTAAGAGTGTATAACATGGAAGTATAGGGGGTAATATAACCTGGTATTTGGGCCGGGGTATGGTCACTTCCAGGAATAAGGCCCAGTAAGAAATCTACAGACCCTTTTTTAGTTATATTCAAAAGTGTCTGCAGTAACCTTCAGTAGGAGGCAAGAAATGGGATGGCGCATAGAATGATCCCTGTACTTACACCTTTTCCAGGCAAAACTCCTCCTTGCAGCATGTGGAGCCTCCACATGGTAACTTAACCTAGAGGTGTGTTACGCATTAATGCAGCCAGGCTTAATCTGCAGGGGGGATGCCTCATGCTAAAGGCTGAACCCTGGAGAAATAGCTTATGAGCTCCAGCTGGAAAACACATATGGGAGACGAACAGGTTTATCTTCGCAAACTCTGTTTACAAACAAGGTGCATTTGTTCTCCATACAGTTTGTCTTTGCCACTGGCACTTGAGGAATCCAGTTTCAGCTTAGGAACTACAACTTTGGATCACCCTCAAAAGCATGTAGTTTTTTTGCCAGGGTTTTTCCTTTTAAGGTAATTCCTTTGTTCTAGAATGGGGGAGTTGGGGTGCATTTATTCATTCGGAAATGATTCTGAGATTTATTGGATGAGATTTATGGTTCAGAGAAATATACCTAGCACACATCAAATTCAGTTAGACACCCCTATTCTTAAAAGTCATCTGATTGCCCAGCTGGCGTAGTTCAGTGGTTGAGTGTCAACCTATGAATCAGGAGGTCATGGTTCAATTCCCAGTCAGGGCACATGTCCAGGTTGCAGGCTCAATCCCCATTTTGGGGTGTGCAGGAGGCAGCCAATCAATTATTCTTTCTCATCATTAATGTGTTTATCTCTCTCTCCCGTTCCCTTCCTCTCTGAAATCAATAAAAGTGTATGTTTAAAAAGCCATCTGATAATAGCTAGACACCAGTAATGTTGGCACAAGATGTAAAATGCCATGAAAGGGGTGTTGTCTGCAGTAACATCAAAAGAGTGTATGGAAGATTTGAAGTCTGAACGAACACAGCTGGGCTTGAAAAGATGAACATAATTTCAACTGAGCAGAATCAGAATCTGGGGCAGGTTGACGGAATAAATGATAAAGGCATTTAAAGACTAGATAGTGGAGGAAGTCAAGCCATCCAGTTCGACTAAGATACAGGATATAAAGTGTGAAGAGGCTAGGGTCAAATCAGACAGGATCTGAAAAAAGCAATGGAGGTTATAAGAGTAACCACTGGAGATACAAGAGTGAGCAAACCAGGCACAATTCCTGGCCCTTATGGTGCTTACATAAGGGGATGTCACAGGGAAGCCAACTGAGATGAGGGGCATAGATAACAGAGGTGATCATGGTTGGTGCCTACAATATGGCAAGCACAATGTTAAGTATTTTCTGTATGGTATGTAAGATCCTCATAAGGTTATTTTAACCATAGGATTCAAATAAGAAAACAGAGTCAGGAATAAAGGTGATTTACCCAAGAGTATTCTGGTGCCTGGTCCAGAGTCCAAATCTGTGCCTCTCTTATTCTTCTTCAATATGGAAAATAGAGAGAGAAAGAGGGAGAAAGAGAGAGGGAGGAGGAGGAGGAGGGGAAGGAGGGAGAGGGAGGGAGAGAGAGAGAGAGAGAGAGAGAGAGAGGAGAGAGAGAGAGAGAGAGAGAGAGAGAGAGAGAGAGAGAGAGAGATTGATTTGAGATTTGCAAGAATCCAGAAGAAAATTAACGACTGGAGCTAAGTTGACCATAGGTGAAATGGAAAGGAAAGGGTGGCTGTGGGAGAGGGAGAGGGAGAGAGAGAGAGGGGAGAGAGAGAGAGAGAGAGAGAGAGAGAGAGAGAGAGAGAGAGATTGATTTGAGATTTGCAAGAATCCAGAAGAAAATTAACGACTGGAGCTAAGTTGACCATAGGTGAAATGGAAAGGAAAGGGTGGCTGTGAGTGATGTAGTAGCGGTAGATTGACACGATTCAGTGACTAATTGAATTTTGGGGGAAATAAGAAGGAAGAGTCAGAGATGAGCCTGTGAGAGTGATGCTGGGAAAATGAAAAAAGAGGAATGCATGAATAGAATCATGGAAGAAATGGGACATTTTAAAGATTTGGGGACCGGGAGAGGTTCAACAAGTTCATTCAACCAATATTTTTTATTTGCTTATTTAACAAATGTATATGGAGCAGCCATGTGCCAGGCACTGTTGGGCACTAGGGATCTAATCCAAAGTGATTGGGTTTATGGTCTGGTGAGGGAGAAGTACACTCAAACTGTAACCCAGGGAAGAGTGCAAAATGACAAACTGAGACAAGGATGGACAGCAGTGATTTCCAAACCTTCTTGCACGTTGGACTCACGTGATACCTCTTTCCTGCCTCCCCAGAGTCTGTGACTTAAATGACCTGGGGTAGCCCGAGCTTCAGAAATTTCAGAAGCTTTCCAGGTGACTCTTATATGAAGACAAGTTTGGGAACTACTGTTCTAAAGCAGAGGCTCTCAAACTCTGACCCTGAGGCCAAATCCAGCCCATTGCCTGCTTTTGTAAATAAAGTTTTATTGGGACACTACCCCACCCACTCACTTATGTATTGTCACTCACATTCACACTATGCCAGAACTGAGTAGTTGCCCACCAAGACTGTGGCCCCCAAAGCTGAACATCTTTACAGTCTAACGCTTTACAGAAAAAAGGTTGCTGTTCCTGCTCTAAAAGAAAGGAAGAAGGTTCAGAGGGCATATAACAAAGCAACATGACCTAGCATCATGGAACGGGTTTGGGGATGCAGTTGAAGAGGCTTCCTTGCTATCTGAGTTTGTGTAGGAAAGTTGCATAGGAAAAGAGGAAGGCAAGAGCAGTGTGTACACAAAAACGGCAGGAGCAGAAGCCCTGTTCCAATATCCACTGCCTAATGATCACCACTCACTCCCCCCCCCCCCCCAAGTTGTTTTTCCTAGCTGATTTGGCTCAGTGGATAGAGCGTCAGCTTGTGGACTGAAGGGTCCCAGGTTCGATTCAGGTCAAGGGCACATGCCTGGGTTGCGGGCTCGATCCCCAGTCGCGGGTGTGCAGGAGGCAGCCGATCAATGATTCTCTCTCATCACTGATGTTTCTATCTCTCCCTCTCCTTTCCTCTCTGAAATGAATAAAAATATATATTTTAAAAAGTTAGTGGCTCAAAACAACAATTCTTTTGTGATTACCTTTCCCAGTTTCAGGTGCTGCCTGGCTCAGGGAGGTGGCTCTTCCTCGGGGTCTCTCCTGTGCTGGCTGGCAGTCAGCCAGGCAGTGGCTGGGTCTGAGGTCATCCTGAAGGCTTCTTTACTGGTTGTCTGGAGGATGATTTTAGCTGTCAGCGGAGTCCTCAGCTTGGCTGTAGAATGAAACACCTACCTCTGAAAGACTCCCCATGTGAGCTCTCTGTTTCCTTACCACACCAGGACTGGCGTTTAGCATCCCAGGAGAACCAGGTGGAAGCTGTGTTGTTCTTTACGACCTTCCTTGGAAGTGATGTCACATAGCATCACTTCTGCTATAATCATGGGCCCACATGGGTTCAAGAGAGAAGGGACACAGACCCCCTGACCTTGGGAGAGTATGGTTCTTCAGTGTCACATTCTAAGAAGTGCATGTGGGTTGGAGTATCTTTGGAGAATACAGTCTGCTGCAAGCAGAAGGGAGCTTCAGCATCTCAAAGAAAGAGCAAGTGGGAGAGATGAGGCTGGAGAGGCAGTGAGTCCAGACCAGGACTTTTAATCCATGTTAAGAATGCATATCTTTATCATAAGCCATAGGAGCTTAATGGATTTTAGAAAGGATAATCATTTCAATATACTGGAGTACTTAGAAGCACAAACTTGGGATAGACTACTGTGTTCATATCGCCACTCTATCATTTGCTTGCTGTGTGATGTCGGGAAAGTTATTTAACCTCTCTGTGCCTTGATTTCCTCATCTTTAAAAAAAGAAAAATTGTTGTTTTCTACAGTACCTACCTCATTCCATGACTAAGAAGATTAAGTGGTTTGGTACAAGTAAGCACTTAGAACAGTGTCTGGCCGTTAATAAACACTATAAAAACTGTTACCTATTATTATTATTCAGTACCTGCTAAATATTTAGTGCCCTGTCTCTTTGTCTTAAAGTGGAATCCTAGCTTTCAGGGTGATGTCAGTGCCTTTCCTGCATACTCTACTCAGGGGCTTCAGGCATCTGGACCCTTTTTTCTTCCAACTTAGATTTTAAATACTAGAGCCTAAGGACCTGAGCAGCAGCCCCATGTTGCCATCACAGCTCTGCCTTAGAACCAAGTGTGGCTCCTTAGGAGAAGTCTTGCTGGCCAATTTGACATTCAGCATTACCAAGTGGACTTTGCAGATGAGGTTCCCCATCTTCCCTGGCCCTCACCTTCCCCAGCCCATTCCTAAGGCCTTCCCTCTAACCAGCTTCCCCAACCAGGGCTCTTCGTCTTGGGCATGCAATGAGACGGGCTCCCTACCCCAAATCACCCTTCTGCCTGGCTAACTCCTTCTTATGCTTCTAGATTAAGCTCAAGCAGAACTTCTAAGATTCTTTAACTGCCCACCTGCCATACCTCTATAGTATACCACTTGCATTTCTGTCAAAACCGGGACCTGCTACATAATTTGTGGGGCCCAGGGAAATAGGAAAAGGAGGGTTGCCTTGTTAAAAAAGTATCAAGAATTTCAAAATGGCAACAGAAAATCATTAAACCAAGTGTGGGACCCTTCTAAGTGCAGGGCCCTGCAGGTCACAGGGAGCCAGCCCTGGTCAAAGCACTTACCTGGCCACATTGGTTCTGCCACTAAACTCTGAGGAACCTGAGTTGAAGGCAAGTGCAGCATCTTTGTATCACTGCT
>NW_005361873.1:3327983-3378068 GCF_000412655.1 Myotis brandtii | reverse complement strand
ATGTATACATATATATGTATATATATATATATAGAGATAGAGAGAGAGAATGTGTATATATACACATATATGTATATATGTATAAAGTACATGTATATACACACATACACATAGAGAGAGGGTGCAAATATAGACAGACAATAAATATTGAAAAAATACACTAACTAATAACTAACACTAAAAATACACTAACTAACAACAAAGAAGATTGGAAAGGACAATAAAAGAAATAGCAGTTTTGAATCTCTTGTAAACCCTGACAATAAATGGGTAAAAGCAGGGACTTTGGAATCAAAGATCATAATGCTGCTTCACTTAGCCCTCTTGAGACCTTGGGTTCCTAACACTCGCCAATCCTTGGTTACCTGTAAAGTGGACAGAACCACAGAACCTGCATCTTAGAGCTGCCATGGGGATTACATGAGATAGTGCACAATACAAATTAGCTCATTAATAATAATTATCATTAATGAACAGGAGTGTTTAAACTTAGAATGGAGCTTTCTACTTTTCAAAGTACTTTCATGTTCACTATCTCGATTAATTAAAAAATCCATTGTTGTTATTTTAAAGTCGGGGGAAAAGAAAATAGGGTTTTAATGATCTATCCCCAGAAAAAAGGGGTTGAATAAGGCTTAAATCTCTTTACCCTAATCCAAATTCTTTCAATTGCACCAGGGGCATTATTGCTTTTAATGAAGTGAATCTATAAAAAAATTTTCTGCACTGAGGGTCCCTTTAATTATATGATTAAAATCTTATTCTTCTGACCACAGCGTATCATAAATAGTTTTCACATGATTTCATACACTTGCAATTAAGAAACTAGTTGAGGTGATTTTGATCTCACAAATTGCTACTGGCTCTTTAAGTGCAACAAGGCAATCACTGAGACATTCATTCTTTAATTGGAGCCACTTAAAGGTTCACTCCTTTTGCTGATGATGGGAATGAAATACAGGCCCACAAATCATTGTCACTGAGAAGAAGTAAGCTTCAACTAAAGATAAAAGCTTCACTGGATCTGCCTCCCTTCATCAGTGGGATGTTCCCTAAATCTTACTGTCCTGACTAGCTGACTGATAAGGCACTCGTGGTTTTTCTAGGGAAGTTGAAATATTAAAAAGAATGTGAAAGTTCTCATGTTTGAGTGACAGCGAATACACTTGGAGAAAGAGAAACTTTCAGAGAATTGTTATATAGAAATTATAGTGTTTTCCCTTGAAAAGGTCAAATTCCTGGAAAAAGAGATTAAAAAAAAAAAAAGTCCTCAACAGATTTTTTAAAAAAAATCTGACTCAAAATACTGTCCAGGTGTTTCTAACTGCAATCAAATTTGAGGACCATTCATCTGATCAATCTTCCTCCTTTAAATTTATTGTAGTCTTAATAAATTATGAATCCACTATTATTCTTCCTTCTTTTCAAGATTATGTCCTCACTGTGACCTTGAGACCTTGAGCCTATCCCTTTCTTCCTGAGAAAGAATTAACCATCCTTGGTTGATGGCAATCATTCTCTCTCTCTCTCTCTCTCACACACACACACACACACACACACACTTTTTATGATCCTCTCTTCTTGATATACAAGTTAAATAATAAATGGTTCCTGTCTTCAAGGACCCTGACCATTGAACTTAATAGTGCTATCATTCTTCCTCTTTCAGGGGCAAAACTTTGGAACCATATTCTATGCTAATTCATCTTCAACACTCCTAATTCATTTAGTTATAATTCCTATTCATTAAATGCTCTTAATCTTGTATGTTCTCTCTCCATCCTTTAAATGCTATTCTTCAACATCTAATTATGTTCCATCCACAGAATCTCTAGGCATCCTATTTGTATGAAGAAGATGTTAGCATCTCTGCGTTTGCCTCTACTCATCCTTCAGACTTCCTTTCTTAATTCTTCTCAACTTCTGACAAACATATTTTTACTGTGGCATCCTCAAGGTAAGTAACCTTTATATTAAGCTCTATACTTATACTTAAGTCCTCTGTATTTGCGTGCAATATTCAAAATAAATCAATGGCATTCCAGAGTTAGAGTTATATAAGTACTTTAATCACCATATCAAGTAACATGTTCTGAGTCTATCTTCTTTCTATAACTTATTTGTGTTTTTCCCTTCATTGCCATGTGAATAGAATGAGCTATTGACTGGTACTCATGTTTTCCTCTTTCCTGGTTTACTAACAGACTCATAAAGGGTTCTCAGGAGGTAAACTTTCTGAGTTTGTAAATCTTTATCCTGGCTTCCCAATTAACTGATATTTTGGCTGGACTATATAAATTGAAAATTGCTTTTCCTTAAAACTTTAAAGGCCTTGCTTTTAGCATTCACTGCTGGTTATGGGAAATCTGATACCAGCTAGATCCTTTCCCTTATAAGATAGCCTGGGTAAGTTTCCCCCTTAAGCTAAGAGAAGTTTCTTTTATTATTTCTCCATTATGTCAATTCTCTACTGAAAACACTATTCTTCAAAGGTTGGACTTGATGAATTATTCCTCTGTATCAGTATTTTCTCACCTGATTCCAGTGAAGTCTTCTCTATCCATCTCCAAATCCCACCCTCCACATAACCAATCTGCCTTTGCTGGTTTATTTTTCTCCTAACCATTCATATTTTTCAACTTACTCTATCAGCAAGTTAAATGATATAAATCTATTTTTTCTCCCACTCCTAGAACTCACTGTGCAGGCCCTTGCGGGGTATCTAGCTTTGGAAAAAAATATATAGTGTATTTAATCCCTACCTCACCAGCCACAAACACACCTCCAATATACAATATACAAAGCTGCCATTTAGAAAAGGGAGGAAAAACCGGTAGTCACTGGTCCACAGCAGTGATAAGTCCTGCTGGGGAGAAATTAAGAAATTTTTGAGCCCTAGCTGGTTTGGCTCAGTGGATAGAGCTTCGGCCTGGGGACCAAAGGGCCCTGGGTTCGATTCTGATCAAGGGAACATATCTTGGTTGCAGGCTCCTCCCCAGCTCGGGCCCTGGTCGGGGCTTACGCAGGAGGCAACCAATCGATGTGTTTCTCTTATGTCGATATTTCTTTTTGTCTTTCCCTCTCTCTTCCACTCTACCTAAAAATCAATGGGAAAAATATCTTCAGATGAGGATTAACAGAAAAATAAGTAAAGAAATTTTGATAATGACAAGGTCAGTAATGACCCAGAGAGAAAGGGAAGGTAGAGACATGATCACTAGAAAAGAGGAGTTCAAGGAACTGAGAAACCCTGGTACTGGAAGAATCACCCCTCTTGGTAATGCTGTAAAAAACACCACCCAGCAAATCTTTTAAAAGAAGCTGCTTTCATTACCTGAGTTAACCAAGAGCACACGTAGATGTGGTAAAGCATGCTATTTAGAGTGCATGGAACCATGCATCCCCAACTGATAGAACAAAGAGATTCCTGAAGGGGAAAAAAAGGTCATGGATGCCTTTACTCTTTCATAGTTCCTGTTGCATTACCAAATTTTCTAGCAATCCCTGTCTTTGGACTTTAAGGTCTTTGAAACAGAGACATACCTTCTTCATGCCTTCTTCATGTTGGTATTCCCAGGCCTAGTGCAACAGTAGGTATCTAATAAGCATGTGCCCAGAACTAAAATAACAATAAATGAGAAAGGGATATCTCTAGAAATCATTTAAGAAACTGAGACCAAGATAATCCACCATGAGATAATGAGTATTTTAGGGAGAACAAAGTCAGAAGGCACTATTCTTCTAGTAATGAATATGTGAAATGGAGAGCTCTCCACATTTACAATAGTTTGTTAACATATTTTCTTCGTATTTAGAACAGCTCTGAATCTTTCAAATATGTGAATCCTTTGTCACAATAACCATTGACCATGTTTTGAGCTACCATGGGACCCCAACATGTCTTACTCTTGCTTCCAAGGAGAAGCCTTTGAAACTGCTTTAATGATAAATGGACAAAGTTTTGATATTTTTATTAGCTGTTTCAATGAGGAGGTGTGTCCTTTGGCATCAGTATGTTAGCTTATAGTTATTAACAAAAGAGAAGAGAGCTAAATTGGCTAAGCCTGATTAAGTTTGGAAGTCACAGGTTCACAAACAACCCAGAAGACAGTCACATCCTCCGCCAACGGGACTTGACGCCCAAGCATGCATGAAGACTTGGAAACAACCAGTTCCTTAGCCTAGATTACGGGGAAGGGATAAAACAGTAAGGGAGAAATTCCTTTACTTGGAGCATGAGAAGTAGAAGCCAGATGAGGAAGCAAAACTTTGAGGCATACTCAGTAGGATCCAAAATGATGACCATAAAGGGAAGGAGACTAGCCTGGAAAAATCTGGGAAAAGAATCGAATAGGATAAGGGCATGAAACCGTGGAAGATCCAGGAAAGGGACTGGATAGGAGAGGGCCAAACACAGCCTTGGCAAAACCCAGGAAACGGATTAGACCTTTTGAAGGGCAGCCTGCTTGTTCCCAAAACTAAGAAAATATATGGAGGATTAGCAAGGACCTTGGGGAAGCTGCTACCAGAGCCTATTCGATCTCTACATCCCTGAAGGCATATGATTTCTTTTCACCTCAATAAATCTGGCCATATGCTTAAACTGCTCTCACATGTGTGCCCCTGAAATTCTTTTCACGGGACATCACAAGAGCCCATTTCTCCGACAACAAGAACTTTGCTATGTGAATGCTGTTGATTTCAGCAGCACCCCCATTCCACCTGTGTGAATGCTGCAGAAATTGGGGCACTGCCCTGCTACATGCACCTGGAACCCGGGCCTTCACACACTGGGCTCCTCTTCTTCCAGAACATTCCTGCTTTGCCCACACAGCTGCTCCTGGCCTTTCTTGACTCTGCCCCATTCATTTCATGATCGATTCTTGGCTTCTCCGGGACTTTACAAATGTTCTCTACAAAGAAGAAAAGAAGAGTTGGCAATGCCCAGATAATCTAGATCTTACTTGTACTAGTATTTTCATGGTCTGAATGATATAATTTGAATGCCAATACTCTTTTTCCTATTCTAAAATATCAATCTAGCCTGAAAGTCAAATGTTCTCCTAGTATTCCTCAAGACATCTGCAGGAGGAAGTTTTCCATCCTTTCTAATTTATAACCAAGTATGAGCCACTTGTCTAGGGTTCCGTAGGAATCATTGAGCTCAGCCTGACAAGGTGGATTGGTCCTGGAGGGTCATCTAATTCCTTCCCTCCATTTAGCAGACAAAGAAACCAAGGCCCAAGAAAGATAGTGTACTTGTCCTCCATCATGTAACTGATGAGTACTGGAGTTGAGACCTTGTCAGCCTGCTTCTCCAAGCAGACTCAAATACTAATATTTGGTTCTCTACATGAGCCCCTTGAAACATAATGACAGTTCCCAATTATTTAAATGGTTTTACCAAACTTCACTACTAACAACTATAGCCCAAGACTTACAACTCATCTGCAGCTACCTAACCTGCTACGTGCTTTCCAGGTCCTTCCTCAGGGGGAGAGCTAGGGGGAGGGCACTGCACAAATAAACAGAACAACACTGGCAGCCTTTGGAGCTCTGCCTCCAGCTAAGCACTGCCAGGAGTGAAAGTCATTAAAGGCCCTTTGCAAAGGTTGTTAAGAAATGTGTAAACAGCCGTATAAACAACACCAGGTCAGGTCATGGAAGGAGACTGGCAACTGGGGAGGCCCGAGGAGAGCCTGCCAAAGTGTGAAATTCCCAGCAGGGAGAAGACATTTGGAAAAACAGCTCCATCAAGTTTTATCAACACAAATCATTTCCTAAGTGGTATATTTTATTTAGAGTATGTGTGGCCTACATTTAACAAGGGAAGCTTTTATCAATCGTGGTTTTTATCGCTTCCAGATATCTCGGTTTCTGAATTACTGGCAACATTTACGGTGTGCTCATTTTTCTGGGCTTTCCTGTCTAAACACACCCCGGGTGATGCTCTCGGCGTGGAGAGCAGCGATGCCCGACACACCCGTTTCCTGTTGGCCGTGCTGTGTGGCTCAGGCCCTGCACATGCTGAACTGTAAACAAACGCGGGCCTGCTGTTCTAATTTTAAGGCTTAGAGGAAACAGACATATTAATAATTACAGGGGCAGAGAAACACCCACAAACAGGCTATGTTATGAAATGGCCAAGTTCTCGGCCGTAGTAAAGGCTGTGGGATTTTCTTTTCCAGGAGGTGGATGGTGGAAGAAAGTGATTTCACCAATAACTTCCCGACCTTCTCAGGAATAGCACTGATGGCCACAAACATCCAAGGGAGTTGCATTGAATGCAGAAAAGTGGTTTCCCCGTGTCTGTGACTTTGCCCACATGTGGAGAGCAGTTAGAGGAAAGTAAGAAGGGAAGTCTTATGGGAATAGTTGCCACCAGCCTCAATTCTTCTGTTTTCCCATCCAGCGTCTTTCCTCCCTGGCCATTCGACAAACTTCCTGCTAATGTTTTCTTCCTCTGCCTCCCTGGTTCACCAACAAAGCCCTTCTCTGCAGCCTGCTTGTTCAGGTTTTGCCCTAATTTAGGAAAGCTGACTCTCTGAGTATACTCACGTGGACTCTCAGAGCCACAGATATATATATGGAAGTTTCTTCCATAGCAGTCTCCCTTGGTCTAGCACAGTGAATAGTATTTTTAAAAATATTAATAAATTGTATGAAATTTCTGTGTCTTCTGAAAACAACTGGAGAAACACCAAATTTGGAGGGTTTGTTTGAGCATTTCTGTTTGAAAATACCGACTGTGTACCCTATGAGGAATTGCTGTGTGGATATACCTCGAAGAGACATGCCGTCACCCTCCAGGACAGCTGAACCAGAGTTCATTGAGGGGCCAGGCTATTATAGATGCCCTTGAAAGAAATAAATCACGGTCAGGTCTTCACCATGAACCCCTGACTGAAAGTCACAACGGCAGCTTCTTAGAAAAGAAGGCATTACTTTGTAGTCTAGCTGCTGCTCACAGTACAACTCCATGTGGCGTTCACCAGGGGGGCAGCATTAGAGATTTCTTTGTTTGGTGATGGCTTTTTAACTCACCTGAGGCATGCAGGGAGGGCCAGCCTTTCACAAGTTTAACCCATGTGGCACATCCGGTTTTCCTTCTTGCCCCACTGGGCACAGGGACTGTTCACTCTTCTAGACAACTACATTGTGCATTGTAAAATATTCTATGAATTCTTTCCTCCACAGTAAAAGTCGTTATTTCTTCCTTTGTATTTCCATTCTTAAGGACATAACGATAGAATAGTCTATTACAGTTAATGATAACAACAAGTAACATATACTGAGCGCTTAATATTTCTCAGACAGTGTCAAGCACTTCATGTAACCTCTTTGAAGTATATGACTCAGCGCTTTTTAGCATATTCACAGAGTTGTGCAACCATCATTCGTATGTAATTTTAGAAAATTTTCATCACTCTGAAAAGAAACTTGTACCTGTTAGCAGTTAGCATACCCTCATTCACATCTCCAGTGCCAGCCAACTACTAATTATCTTTGTGTATCTGTGGACTTGCCATTCTGGACACATCATACAGATGGAATCATACAATATATGGCCTTTACTGTCTGGCTTCTTTTTTTAAAATATATTTTATTGATTTCAGAGAGGAAGGGAGAGGGAGAGAGAGAGAGAGAAATCAATGATGAGAGAGAATCATTGATCAGCTGTCTCCTGCACACCCCACACTGGGGATCGAGCTCGCAACCCGGGCATATGCCCTTGACTGGAATTGAACCTGGGACCCTTCAGTCTGCAGGCTGATGCTCTATCCACTGAGCAAACCAGCTAGGGCTGTCTGTCTTCTTTCATATAATACACTGTTTCTAAGGTTCATCACTGTTGTACCAGATAGTATGTATCAGTACTTTCTTATGGCTAAATAAGATTCTACTGTATGGATACACTATACCCACAAATCAATTGAATGACATTTGGCTTGTTTCCACATCTTGGCTATTTAGAATAGTGCTGTTATGAACATTTAAGTACAAGTTTTTATGTGGGCGTCTGTATTTTCTCTTGGGTGTATATCTAGGAGTGGAACTGTTAACCCAGGCATGTGCCCTTGACTGGAATCGAACCTGGGACCCTTTGGTCCGCAGGCCAATGCTCTATCCACTGAGCCAAACGAGCTAGGGCAATACTGTTTAACTTTTTAAAAATTGCAAAGCTTCTTTCCAAAGGTGCCACATCATTTTACAGTTCACCAACAATATATATGTGGGTTCCAATTTCCCCATACTTTCTCCAATACTTGTTATTGTCTATTTGACTATAGTCATTCTAATTTGTGTGAAGTGATATCACATCATGGCTTTAATTTGCATTCCTCAATGACTAAAGATGTCAAACGTATTTTCATGTGCTTATTGGCCTTGCATGTATTTTTTGGAAAAATGTTTATTCAAAGTATTTTCCTAGATTTTAATTGGGTAATTTTTTATTATTATTGAATCATAAGTGTTCTTTATGTGTTTTGAAAATATATTCTCTCATTCCTGGATTATCTTTTTACTTCCCAGATCATTAGCAGTATGAAAGTTTTTATTTTTATAGACTCTATTTTATCTATTTTTCTGTTATTGCTTATCCTTTTGATGTTGAAAAAAATCATTACCTAATACAATGTCAGAAGTATATTTACTCCTATGTTTTCTCCTAAGAGCTTTATAGATTTGGCTCTTACATATTAGGTCTATTTTTGGTTTACTGGGTTCATTTTAGATTAATTTTTGTGTATGGTATGAGGTAGGAGTCCAACTTCTGTCTTTTGCATGTGGATATCCAGTTTTCTCAGCACTATTTGTCTAAAAGACTATTGTTTCCTCCTTAAATTGTCTTGTTAAAAATCAATTGACCATAAATGTGTTTGTTTTTAGGCTCTCAATTCTGTACTGTTGATCTATATGTCTATCCTCATATAAACATATCTGGGAGTACCACACTATCTTGATTATCATATATTTTTTATCTCTAGCAGTGTCTTTTCTAAATTTGTTCTTCCTTTTTGAGATTGCTATGGCTCTTCTGGGTCCCTTGCATATCTATTTGGAATTTAGAACTCACTTGTTATTTTCTACATAAAGTTAGCTGGGATTTTAATAGACATTAAATTGAATCTGTAGATCAGTTTTGTGAGTATTATCATCTTAACAATATTAAGTCTTCTGATCCATGACCATGGAATGAATGTCTTTCCATTTACTTAGATGTTCTTTGATTTATTTAACAATCTTTAATAATTTTCAGTGTACAAGTCTTGCAATTCTTTTTAAGTTTGTTATTTTATTTTTGATGCTATTGTAAATAGAATTTTCTTCATTTCATTTTCAGATTGTTCAGATAGTGCATTGAAATGCAATAGCTTTTTGTATATTGATCTTCTATCTTACAAACTTATTTATATCATTTAACTCTAATAGTTAGTATATATGTGTGTTTCTTAGAATTTTCTGTATATGGTTATTGTCATCTCTGAATAGAAAACAGTATTACCACTGCATTTCCTATCATGATGCCTTCTTTTTTTTCTTGCCTAATTGTCCTGGCACAAACCTTCCAAATATTAAGTGGAAGTGGCAAAAGTGAATATCCCAGTCTTGTTCCTGATCTTAAAGGAAAAGCTTTGGTCTTTCACCATTAAGTATAACATTAGTGTAAGTTCCTGATAGAAGCCACTTATCAGAATGAAGAAGTTCTCTTCTATTTTTTGTTTGTCAGGAGTATTATTTTTAAAGGGTATTGGAATTTGTAATGCTTTTTCTGAAACTATTGAGATGACCATGTAAGTTTTATATTTTATTTATTAATATGATGTATTACATCAATTGATTTTCAAATGTTAAACAAGCCTTATATATGTAGTAAGTAGCCCTGACCTGGCTGGGATGGAACCTGCAACCCAGGTACGTGCCATGACCAGGAATCAAACCTGCGACCATTTGGTGCATGGGCCGATGCTCTAATAACTGAGCCACACTGGCCAGGGCCTTTTACTTTTAACCTATTAGATCTTTGATTCAAAGGCAAATTTCTTTTAGGCAACATATAGTTAGATCAATTTTTTAAAATTTACTCTAACAATCTGTGCTTTTGACTTGAATGTTAATTTACATTTAATGTAATTAATGATAAGATAGGACTTACATCTGCCATTTGAAAAACTTATGTATTTTTGTTTCTTTATTAATTACTACCTTACTTGCCTTAAATATATATTTCCTAGTTGACCATTTTCATTTCCTT
Source organism: Myotis brandtii (assembly GCF_000412655.1). Lineage (NCBI taxonomy): Eukaryota > Metazoa > Chordata > Mammalia > Chiroptera > Vespertilionidae > Myotis > Myotis brandtii. The sequence goes on along the minus strand of NW_005361873.1, from coordinate 3,367,810 downwards.
GTCATTATTTTACTATGTTTCTGAGTAATTATTTTAGTAGTTGCTGTAAGTGACTAATATCTTATGGCAAACTAATTTGGATTAATAAAATCAATTTCAGTAACATTCAAAAACTTTGCTTCTAAATAGCTTCATTGCCCTTCTCCCATTCTGCTGCTATTATAGTTGTACAAATTACATCTTTAAACGTTATATTCCTATCAACACACATTTATAAGTATTGCTTTTTGTAGTTGTCTTTTAAATCATGTAGGAGAAAAATAAAAGTTACAAATAAAAATACATTTATGTTGTTATTTATATTTGTTTGTGTAATTACCTTGAACTAATGCCTTATTTTTTTATGGATTCAAGTTCATCTCTATTGTTCTTTCATATCAGCTTTAAGTACTCCATTTAGTATTTCTTGTCAGGCATATCTGCTAGCAGTGATTTTTTTTCTTAGCTTTTGTTTATCTAGGGGTCTTAATTTCTTCATTTTTGAAAATTATTTTTTTCTTTATTGATTAAGGTATTACATATGTGTCCTTATCTCCACATTGTCCCCCTACCCCCCCACTCATGCCCTCACCCCCCCTGGTGTCTTTGTCCATTGGTTAGGCTTATATGCATGCATACAAGTCCTTTGGTTGATCTCTCCCCCTTCTCCCCACCCCACCCCCACCTTCCCTCTGAGGTTTAATGGTCTGATCAATGCTTCTCTGTCTCTGGATCTGTTTTTGTTAATCAGTTTATGTTGTTTATTATATTCCACAAATGAGTGAGATCATGTGATATTTATCTTTCTCTGACTGGCTTATTTCACTTAGCGTAATGCTCTTCAGTTCCATCCATGCTGTTGCAAATGGTAAGAATTCCTTCTTTTTTACCACAGCGTAGTATTCCATTGTGTAGATGTACTGAAAGACATCACCTATTAATTTTTTAATACTCCCCTCCTCCCAGCCCCTACACGCCCCCCCCCACAGCTCTTCACTACCCTATTGCCCACGTCCATGGGCTATGCATATAAGTATATACGATTTTTGGTTTATCTCTTCTTCTTCCCCCAACCCCACATTGAGGTATGTCAGTCTGTTCCATGCCTCCAGGTTTCAGGTCTTATTTCGTTGGTCAATTCATTTTGTTCATTAGATTCCACAAATAAGTGAGATCATGTGATATTTGTCTTTCTCAGATTGGCTTTTCTCACGTAGCATAATATTTTCCATCTGTTCATCTTAGTGAGGATCCCATATACTTCTATCTTGCTATTTTCAAGGATCTCTCTGTCTTTGTCTTCTGACAATTTAATTATGATGTATCTAGCAGTGCATCTTTTTGAGTTTATCCTACTTGGAGTTTGTTGAGCTTCTTGGATGTATAGATTAATATTTGTCATCAAATTTGGAGTGTTTTCAGCCATTATTTCTTCAAATATTCTTTCTGCCCTTTATCCCTCTTCTTTCTTCCTGGAACTCCTGTTATGTATTTTGTATGCTTGCCACTGTCTCATAGGATGGTATTCTATGGCTCACCATAGACTTTGTTTATTTTTCTTCATTCTATTTTTGTTCTTCAGACGTGGTTATCTTAATTGACCTATTTTGAAGTTCATTGATTTTTTTTTCATCTGCCAGTTCAAGTCTGCTTTTAAGCCCTTCAGCTGGATTTTTTTAAAGTTATTGTTCTTTTCAATGAAACAATTTCTATTTGATTTGTTTTTGTGTCTTACTGGTTGTTGGTATTCTCTATTGGGTGAGACATCATTCTCATCCTTTCCTTTGACTATGTGGACATGATTTCTTTTAGTTATTAAACATATTTAGAATACTTTATTTAAAATATCTCTCAGTTGGGCTTTCTCAGAGACAGTTTCTATTGACTGCTTCATTTTATTTGTAATTCTTTCTTGTTTTCTTGCATTCACCTTGTTGTTGTTGTTGAAAACTGTACATTTACAATAATATTATGTAGCAAGTCTGAAAATCAAATCCTCTCTCCCCCAGGATTTATTGTTGCTGCTGTTTGTTGTTGCTGGTACTGTTTGTTTATAAAAATTTTTTTCTAATGTGGCCACATACATCTCCACTCAGGCAGATGGTCAGCTAATGATTGAACAGAGATTTCCTTAAATACCTAGTATCAGTAAGTCTTCCAGCCTTTTCCTAAGGCCGCGTATGTGTTTTGGGGCACACATTTAACACTCAGGAAGGCAGTTTGCAATTCTGCCTTGGCCCTCACTTCCCATTTGTGGCTCAAGTCAACCAGAAATGAAAGCTTAGGACTTTCTCAGATCCTTCCTGGGCATGTGCGTAGCCCTACATGTGCATATAGCCTTCTAGGTTCCCAGGAATAGTCAGACCTGTTCAAAGCCCCTGATGGACATCTCATTCTCCAACTTTCCTTATAAGTGTTTTGTTTTGTTTTGTTTTGTTTTGGGGGTGGGGGGGATCAGGTTCTTGTTTGTTACAACTGTTATCCCTGCCTTAGGTAGCTGCAATGTTAAATAATTGTTTTTTTATTGTTTCTGATAAGTACTCCCAGGGAAAAGGCTGTTCATACTGATTGAGAGCAAACCCTTTGAGTGGGGGTTTCCAAGGAACTACCAAATAGGTCAAATAGTGGCAATTCTCTGAGACTGATGCTATGGGAGAGCTTGTAACCTGTTCTGTTCCCTGGTGGCTGCTAGGCTGCTGGTTTTCACAGCTACCTGTTTGTGAGACTGCTGGTTTTCAAGGCCACCTCAGAGGGAACAGGGCTAGTTCCAACATCACAAATTCTGCTTTTTCTACTCAGATTTAAAGTTCTTAAAATAAACTCTCTTTAGATTATTGCAAGTCTTTAGCTGATTTTTAAAGTTCTGAAAAAGTTGTTTTTGACAATGTTTGTTAGTGTTTTTCTTGCTTTTCTTGATTTTTTAAATGAAGCAGCACTTTGGAGGCTCTTGCTCCACCATTCCTACTGATGCCACTCTCCTTTGCCTTGCAAGAGAATATTCTTGACCTAAAAGTGTTGTTCAGAATAACCCTGACAATGAAGCTTTCAAATTATTTGCAAACAATTAAATTATTTGCATACTCATTCAATGTAACTATATTATTCTCCTTTTCTGTCAGTTTTTAAAAAAATTTTCCCCCTACAGAACATGTTTTCTTTTGTTTCTCTCCATCTTTCCATGTGCATCTAAAGATGATAAGAACAATAATAACAACAACTTATAACATTTGCTATGTGCCAAGCACTAATACAGTTCATAAATACTAGCTCAGTCCTATGATGCAGGTATTATTGTTACCTCTATAGCAGACATGACAACCCCCAGGCAGAGGAAGTTAAATAATGCCTCGAAGGTCACACAGCTAGTAATAGGCAGAGCTGGGACTTGAACTGAAGCAACCTTAGATCTTAGCTCTTAACCAGGACACTATCCTAAAAACAAGTTATCTGGGCTAAAGGTTGACATTTAGATATTTTAAATACAATGCTATTAACTTTTGTTATTTTTAGGGCTACAACAACTTTGGCTGAACAAAAGGAAACATATACTTATTTGCTGTCTTCCACATTACAGACCTATAAAAATGTCCACTGTGGAAACTGTAATGAAGGAGCAACATCAGCCCACTGATGCTATCTAAAATGTGATTGTGTCATATGATATAGTGTAAGCATATGCTATATATATTTCTTAAAAACAATAAGAAGTCAAAGGTACAGATACAAACTTTGGCATTTGAATCTTGAATCTATTCCAAGTCTTTTCACTTTATAAAGATGTATACTGCCAGACCCATTCTGAAGCTGTGTGTAAAATTCTACATGCTGCAGTGAGATTAATATTTTTTAAAGAGTGATTTTATAGAAAGTTGGCACCAGAAAATAAGGTTCTGTTTCATTATTTTGACATATAAAAGTTTATTGAGGTCACAATGTATTCTCTTTTGGAAAAAAAAAATCATTAGCACATGGTGAAATACACAATTTATTGGCAAAGTCACAGTAGCACTTTTTCTGTGTAAATTTCTCGTAGCCCATCCAAAACATATTCGAGAAGACTTCTAAATACAGCTAACTGATGAATAGATTAACGTGAATAAAGTTCTTCATGCCAGTCTTTAAGTTTCTACTTCTCAAACAACATCGCCAATCATTTAGTCACATAGGGCCTGCTTTATTTTTCAAATTCCTCTATACATGCTTTGCAGTCAACACTTCTTTTTCAAAGGCCTTGTTCTACCCTCTTTATTAAAACGCCCTCTGTGTGATGGCTTACTGAGGGCTTTCCTACCTCCCAAGCCTTTTCTCTTTAGAAGAGGGCCCACTGTACGTTTTCCCCCCCATCAATACTAACAACATAATGGAGGTGTTGATGTTTTTCAAACATTAAAGTTGAGCAAGTCTTGAAATAACTGACCTACAGTTGATTTTGGTAATAATTTACAGCTTACCTTTCTGGCTTGGTGTTAACTCACTGTAAACCTTAAGGACATTTTGGGTAAAGAGGCAAACCTGGAAAAATATTTGCACTTAAGTCAAAGTTTGTACTTCCAGAGTCCCTCCTTTTGAGGAAACCCAGAAGTGTTACCAACATAAACTTAATTTATATGTAAAAACTATAGTAAATTATACCTAAAAAGGACTTTATCATCTAGCTCAAGCTCTATTGACAAATTAGGAAACTGAGGCCCAGGTAAGTGATTAACTTGCACAAGTCTGTGCAATTCAATCATGCTTGAAATATGGGTGCCCCAGGCTGGCTTCCCAGGACACCTTTAGGAGCCTGGCAGGCTTAATCATCCCAGAGCCAGGCACCAGGCAACTAGAAACCACCCCGATAGCCCAAAGCCTACCAAAATTACTCAAACTAGCCAGTTTCAAACTGTTCACCCTGCCTTGCCTTTCCCATGGAAATTCCAATGAAGGCCGAGGTCTTCACTCCCCCCTCACTCTGTTTTTCTGCCTCTGGACCACCCTGAGGTTTTTCCATGTGGCCCTCAGTGAGTGCTATGCCTCCTGTCTCTAGAACCCGTGAGCCTCTCCTCTGTCTTCTCTTGTGGCCATATCTGACTGACCATCTCGTAAAAGAATACAAAGCACAGCAGGAATCAGTGGATACATACCTTCCTCTTTCCTCTTACTTCTCCTTTCCCTAAGGATCAAAGGATAACAACACACTCATGCTTTCTGGCTCTGGGACCTGGGTCTCAGCTGTCATTGCTAGACTACAGATGAGAATGGAGTTTGTCTGTTGGTAAAAAACCAGGCTACTGATGGTCTTATGATACACTGAGAGTGGACAAGTAAAGATGCTCTGGCTCTAGTCAGAAATGGTGACGTCCATGCAAGTAAGTACAGAGCTATCATCCTCAGGGGTAAATGCCCTCATTCCCCCAGAACTCCCTCTCCCACACACCCCGGGAGTTGTCACGTGAAGGGAAAACAGCACGTTACTCTTGCCTGTGCCAACAAGAAGACAGAAGACACGGCCACTGAGACAGCGCTCTCTACCAAGTGTCCACCCCCCTCCCAAGGCTACTGATGGGTTTCCTTTAATAAAAGCTAGTTACTCTATGTAGCCCTTAGCATGTCTGCAAAATTGCTCTTCTGGGGGGTATGTGGATAACTTTTTGTGGTCTCTAGTGGGAAAGAGCTTCTTGCCTGCAGCAGTATGTTTGTAAGTAAAAGAGTATGGCCTTGCAAACACACAGTGTTGTTCACATCCAGCTGTGTGACCTTCATCAAAGCATTTAGCCTCTCTGATCCTCAATCCCCTCATCTAAAAATAATAACATATTGTGAAGAATTACTGTGTGGATTAAATGAAATGTTACATGGTTATATAAAGTGTTACATGGAATGTTAACTCTGTTACATGTTATGTGAAATGTTAACATAGCCCAGTATAACAGGACATTGATATATGATTATTTGGTTCCCTTGCCACTAGTCAGATAGACCACAGAGTTCCTTCCCATCATGGGGGAGACTGGGAAGAGAGGGGAAAGGAAGAGGATGAGAGCTTCCTCCTTCTAAGGACAACTTGTTCCTATGACTTAAGGACATTGCCATTCCCTTTGGCATTGGCAGCCTGAGTGTAGAGTGAAAATACTAAAGCTGCTCCATCCCATCCCAATATGTGCCAAGAAGATGAACTTTGGGAAATAAAAATTGCTATATATTATCATTACAGACAACTATAGTAGTAGTAATGGTAGCAGACTTACCACATAAACACTGGGGTATAATCAAACCCTGTCCCATAAGTACACTAAAAATCACTCATTTCATATTTGTGCCAAGTGTGCGTCATAAGATAGGTGTTTATTTACCAGCCTATCTCCAAGTTACAAAAGAGTAAAAAGTTTTCCCACATGGCTAGAGAATCAATTTCTCTTACTCCTACAAAATCTTGAACTATTTTACTTTAAAAGTACTTAAACATTATTTAAATTTTTCTCTTAATTATTATTTTTAAAAATATGTTTTTATTTCAGAGAGGAATGAAGAGGGAGAGAGAGATTGAAACATCAATGATGAGAGAGAGTCATTAATCGATTGCCTCCTGCACACCCCCTACTGGGATTGAGCCCACAACCCAGGCATGTGCCCTGACCCAGAATCAAACCGAGACCTCCTGGCTCATAGGTTGAGGCTCAACCACTGAGCCATGCCAGCTAGGCTTCTCTTAATTATTTATATTTATTTTTAATTTTAAAAAACAAAATAAAATGGTGACCAAAAAATTATTTCATTACATATCTATTTTTCAGAGTCTATTCTCTATATTATATTCTCATATGTAATCTAGATTTTACATGTCCCTAACTGCTATTCACATACTCTTTGGTCATAATTATCATATTAAAAAAATTAATCCCTCTCATTGGTTCTACTAGTGTTTATCTCAAGCTATTCTTCAACAGGGTAAAAGTGAAATTTTTTCACTGAGCTAACGCCCCAGTTTAGAACTTTTCTATTGTTATTTTTTTCCTTAAGTCATTTTGGGTCAGAATATAAGTTAAGTTTTACCTCATTAAACTTGACTACCTCACCGTCAGCTAATGAGACTGAAAAGGATAGTGTTACATTCCCCAAAACACTGAGGCTAGCACTTTTTAAAAAAATTATTTTATTGATTAAGTTAGGGGGTAACTGAGGCTAGCACTTTTATCAAGAGCTGCCAGAGGCAGGAGCCAGGCAGAGTGTGGCCTGCTGCTGTACAAGAGCCTTACCTGGGCCTGACTCAGAAGGTGCTCAGAGTCTCCCCTGGAAATAATGTCCTGAGACCTGCCATTGGCCATAGGCCCCTGAGTCAGGGAAATGATCAGAGCTACTGCAGGTAGGTTGAGGCCTCACCCTGCAGCCGTGCCCTGGCAGATGCTGACGCAGGGTGAACATGCAGCGCAGCACCAGAAAAGCTCACTCTCTGCCCATGCTAACGTGCTTCTGTCAGAAAAGAGGACCAGACAGGGCGTTGCCCACACTCTGAATCACAGAGACCATATTACAGAGGGTTTAATGAAGAACCTATAAAGGTGAACTATTTTTTTTAAGCTTTGCAAACTCTGACAGTGGAAATGTCAGTTTGCTTGTAGTTATTATTTTTGTTGTTCTTGGTTGTTGTTTTTATCCTAAAATGTGAGGCAATCTAGCAAATGTGAAAAAATCCTGAAAGAGAAGCACCTTTGTTTTGAAAAACGCCAGGTACAGGCTTTCTGAATCTCTACACTGTTAGTGATTTATTTCATTTTCTATATTCCAGATGTGTAGCACACTAAAGCAGCAACCACAGTCAATAAAAACTTGATGGCAAGTACTGAACATTATTTTACTTTCACAGCAAAGAGTAAATGGCCATAGAGCTACAGTCAGACCCCATCACAGTTAATTCTGATATAAAACTATCCCAAAACTTTTAAGTTCAATGTATTTTAGTCACTTTTTAATATAAGAAGATTTCAAAAATTTCAGTTGCTTAATGTTTATTCCTATTTATAGTTCTTAAACATTCTTTATTAAATATCAATCCAAGAGCCAAAAGAAGTACGAACTTTTATAGTTTTACAGGTTCCATAAAAGTACTTTGAAGCTGGGGGATAAAGGAGCTAGATAGAAAACGTCAGTTGCACACTTAGTATATGCAAAGTATCATCTGGACTTTCTGGGAAGATGGGGAATATAAAATACTTGGTTCCTTCACTTGAAGGGATTACTATCTAGTGATAAAAACAAGACAACATGTAAATAATGCAAATTTAAAGCTGATTATGGCAAAAGCCACAAGAGAGACACTTTGAGATTGTGTGTATAAAATGCTATTGGGTTCAAAGGCGCTAAAAGGTTCTGTCATGCTAGTAGCTCTGACTTCACTACCTCCAGAGTCTTCTAGGATGTTGAGAAATATTTGGGATTAATGAGGGTGTCAGAGAGTGCATTAATGTACTCCAAATTATTCGCCTAACAAGTTCTTGTAGATCCCTTGTGACACCAAATAATTGGATTATACATGTTTCCTGATCAATTTCATTGACCTCTAATATACTGACAAACATAAGTGGGAAAAGCTGGTATAGGGAGAATGCTTGAAAAATGTTGCCAATAATGACCTTGAAATACTAGAATTAAGGCTGGTATACATAACAATAAATGCAGAACCAAGGAAATTACCTGTGTGATTCAAGGCAAAATGACAATTAAAAAAAAAATCCTTACCCAAGGATATTTTTTTCATTGATTTTTTTAGAGAGTGGAAGGGAGGGTGGGGAGAGAGAGAGGAGGGAGGGGGAGAGAGAGAGAGAGAAAGAAGAGAGAGAAGGAGAGAAACATCCACATGAGAGAGACACATGGATTAGTTGCCTTCAGCTCGAGCCCCAGGACCAGGGATTGAACCTGCAATGTGGTATGTGCCCCTTGACCTGGAATCGAACCTGCAGCCCTTCTATCTGTGGGCCTACACTTTAACCAGTGAGCACACCAGGCAGGGCCAAAATGAAATATTTTCTCTAAACTCTCTGAATAGATTATAGACATTTGACTTGAATTATTTGGATGATTGGTAAGGCTGTATTAAGCCAGGAAATAATCCACATGTCTGCAATAACAAGGGAGGAAAATACAATTTCATTCTTTTATTCTTTCAACATTTAAAGGTAGAATACCTGTTACGTAGTGGTTAACAACCAACTGGGTGGAGGTGGAAAGGAGCCCTGATTTATAGCATTTGCTTATTTCAATGGTATAAATACTGCTATGATGGCCAATTTCAAGCTATCAACATGAAGTCATTGAACACAGAGTTGAGATGAGACACTCAGTAGCACACCATGATATAGAATTTCCATTTATGTGTTATGTGCCGTTGAGTTGGCTCTGACTCTTGGTGGAGTGGCAAGGTCCTGAGGTGGGTCATGGGCTGATCCAGGGTCTCTTACACCCACTTCAAGGTTTTGGTATTTACTAAGATAATGGGAAAGTTCTGAAATATTTAAATGGGAGCAGAATTTTAAAAGTATATGTTTAAGAAGTAGACACTCAGTAGCACACCATGATATAGAATTTCCATTTATGTGTTATGTGCCGTTGAGTTGGCTCTGACTCTTGGTGGAGTGGCAAGGTCCTGAGGTGGGTCATGGGCTGATCCAGGATCTCTTACACCCACTTCAAGGTTTTGGTATTTACTAAGATAATGGGAAAGTTCTGAAATATTTAAATGGGAGCAGAATTTTAAAAGTATATATTTAAGAAGTTACTTGGTCTACTGGGGGCAGAATGAATTTCCAGGAACAATCATAGAGACCTTTATTAGGAAGCTATTAAAGTATTTGGATGGGAGAGGATAGTGATTTGGGTTAAGTTGTTGGTAATAGAGGAGAGATGGATGGAAAGCCCATTTTACAGACAGAATTGACAAGACCTGTCATGGAAGAGAAAGCTCACAATCTCTAATATCCATGTTTTTTCACCTTTTCTTGGGAATGAGACTAAATTACATTTATAGCCTTCTTTGGTGAGTTAGGTGAGTTCTAGCCAGTGGAGTATATGTGTTAATGGTATGCACAAAACTTCCAGACCAATCCTATAAAAATCTCCCACAGGCAATCCCCATTCTTTTACTCCTTCCACAGTGAAGGGAGCCTTGGACCCTGAGTCACTGTTCTGAGAACATCTAATTCATAATGGACTAGGGTAGGGTCCCTAGGCCTGTTGGTGATCAGGGACGATCAGGGCCTTCTGGCTGCCAGCAGGGGCCTTCCTTTGTTCCGTGCCGCCCCCTGGTGGTCAGTACACATCATAGCGAGCGATTGAACTCCCAGTCTCCCATTGAACTCCCGAGGGGACACTTTGCATATTAGCCTTTTATATATATAGATAGCTACATAAGTAACAAATCAGTTTTTATTGTGTTATGCCATAGAGATTTTACTTGGGGGTGAGGGTGAAGTATTGACACAGGGGATTGATTAGACATGGAGAGTAATAGGAATGGAGAATGCCAAAGAGAACCACGGATTTTCAGCAAGAGCAACTGTGCGAATGGAGAAGCCATTTAATGATATGTGGCATACTAGAATAGAAAGAAAGGAAGATCCTGAGTTTTGTTCTCAATATGTTTAATTTGAGATGCCTGTGGAAAAACAAAACACAGAGTAATTGAGGCAGCAGATGGAAATAAGAATCTCAAAGGAGAAAACCCATCTGGCTGTATAAATTCATGTGAAGATTTTAATCATATGAACAGGGCCATGAGTCTAGGTGGATTTTTGTTTGTGCAGCTTGCATGACTTTATATAGATGACATATAAACATGATAGAGGAAGAAGTCTTCTAAAAAGGAAGAATCTGTATAAATTCATGTGAAGATTTTAATCATATGAACATGGCCATGAGTCTAGGTGGATTTTTGTTTGTGCAGCCTGCATGACTTTATATAGATGACATATAAACCATGATAGAGGAAGAAGTCTTCTAAAAAGGAAGAACAGAGTGAGAAAAAATTCAAGTATATGACCTTAAAGCTCTCCAATATTTAAAATGATGTATCTGAGATGTTGAAAAATAGACTGAGTAGATAGGTCCAGAAAGATAGAACAGTGTGATATCAGAACAGCTACATTAGTCATTTTGGGCTGCCATAACAAACTACTACAGGCTGGGGTGGGGCTTAAGCAACAGAGATTAAGTTTCTTACAGTCCTTGAGGCTTAGAAGTTCAAGATTAAAGTACCAGCAAGGTAGATTTCATTCTTAGGCCTCTTCTCTTGGCATAAAAGTAGCTGTCATCTCACTGTGTATTCATATGACCTCTTCTTTGTGTATGCTCATGAAGAGAGGAAGAACTTTGTGGTGTCTCTTCTTATCAGGGCATTAATTCCAGCATAAGGGCTCTACCCTAATAACATCATATAATGCTAATTACCTCCCAAAGGCCCCACCTCCAAGTATATCACATTAGGGGTTAGGACTGCAATGTTTGAATTTGGGGGAGACACAAACACTTAGTCATAACAACAGTCAAGTTAAAAAAGTAGTCAACAAAGATGAGGACTTAAATTAGCCATTGGATTTAATAACACAGGGGTTACTAGAAACCTTAGAAAAAGCAACTTCAGTGAAGTCATGGGGATGGAAATTAACTTGGAAGCAAATGTGATATAAAAACATGGAGAGTTTGACTGTAAGATAAGAGATAGAGCGATAGAAGACGTGGTTAAAGAGGCTGTGAAGGATTTTTGGTTTGGGTTGTTTTTTATATGGTATAGAGAATGTTTAAATATTCCATTCGTGAGAAGAAAATGGAAAATATGGGATTTCACCATAAAATATGTGTAAAAACCTATGAATATAAGCATTTTACCTGACTGAGCTGAGCAGAATTTTTAAACCTAGATAAAACCCAAGATTGAAAAAAATAGAGAAATTCTTTAGAATAGAATTAATTCAAGGGAGTTTTTATACTAATAAAATATATTTTGCTAAAAGCCTGCTAGTCTCCCCTCAAAAAAAGAAAGCAAGATTTTTCAGATATTGAGGTGGAATTCAGCAATAAAAATAGTGTAGAAATGGCATAAAAACAGACAAATAGACCAGTAGATCAGAATTGAGAGGCCAGAAACAAACCCAAGCATATCTGGTCAACCAATATTTGACAAGGTAGCTAAGAATACTAAATGGAAAAAAAGTCTCTTCAATAGCTGTACTGGCATAATTGGATATTCACATGTAAAAGAATGAAACTGGACCCCGTCTTACACCATTCACAAAGACTTAAATGTAAGACCTGAAACCACAAAACTCCTGGGAAAAAAATCATGGCAATAAAGCTTCTTGATAGGGGTCTTGGTAGTGATTTTTTTTTGATACGATACCTGCAGCACAAGCAACAAAATAAAAATAAACCAGTGAGAATATATCAAACTAAAAGGCTTCTGTGCAGCAAAAGAAACTATCCATAAAGTGAATAGACAAACTATAGAGTTGGGAAAATATTTGCAAACTATATATCTGATAAAGGGTTAACAACCCAAATGTATATAAATAACTTATACAACTCAACAGCAAACAACAAAAAACAAAACACAAAACCCCAAATAACCCAATGAAAAATGGTCAAAGGACCTGAATAGACAATTTTTTAAAGGAGATAGACAAAAGGCTAAAAGGTACATGAAAAGAAGCTCAAGCTCAACATCACTAGTCATTAGGGAAACGCAAATCAAAATCAAATGCAGTATCTCCTCATGCCTGTTAGAGTGGCCATCATCAAGAAGACAAAGGGTAATAGATGTTGGTAAATTAGTGTAGTTACTATAAAAAACAGTGTGGAGGCTCCTCAAAAATTAACAATAGAACTACCCTAAGATCCAGCAATTCCACTTCTGGTATTTATCCAAAGGAAACAAAAACAAACTCAAAAAGATATCTGCACCCCCATGTTCATAGTAGTTTTATTTACAATTGCCAAGACATGTAAACAACTTAAGCATTTATCCATGGATGAAAGGATAATAAAGTTTTAGAATGCACACACACACACGACATACACGCACAATGGAATATTATTCAACCATAAAATATGAGGAGCTCTCACCATTTGTGACAACATGGATAGACTCTGAAAGCTTTATGATAAGTGAAATAAGTCAGAGGAAGCAAATACTATATGATCTCACTTGTATGTGGAATCTAAAAACAAACAAACAGATACTTATAAGAAAAGAGGTCAGACTTGTGGTTATCAGAGGTGGAGGGTGAAGGGAGGGGGAATTGGAGGAAGGTAGTCAAAAGGTACAAACTTCCAGTTATAAGAAATAAGTACTAGGTATATGTATAACATGATGACTATAGCTAACACTGCTGCATGATATATAGGAAAGTTGTTAAAGAAAGTAAATCCTAAGAGTTCTTATCACAAGAAGAAAAAATTTTCTTTCCTTTTTTTTTTATTGTAGCTATATAAGATGATGGATGATAGGTAAACCTATTGTGGTAATCACATCACAATATACACAAATCAAACCATCATGCTGTATGCCTTCAACTTATACAATGATGTATACCAGTTATTCTCAATAAAACTGGAAAAAAGAAAGCAACATGTACTACATTCATTTAATATTTGGATATTAGAATTTCTTCTTGCTTGTCTCTTTAAATTTCTAACCCTCTATGTATTAAATTTTGTCAAACCCTTTGTTATTATCCTTCCCTTTTTGGCCCCCATTATCATGATCCCAGTTCAGACTCCCACCACCTCTAACCTGACTAGACACCATGTCCTGAAATTTTTTTTACATATAAAACATTCTGAGTCGTTTGCTCATGCTAGAATGCATAGTATTGTACACTGTGAGAACCCTACTTTTCTGAGTGACTTCAAATCTTTGCTAATCTCCCCAGAAAATATGCTGGAAGACATTGTCTCTTTAGCCTAATTATTTGCATGCCATTAGTGGTATATGTTTGCCATCTATACATTTTTTTTAACTTAACTGAAGGAAACCAGACCTGCTGATGGAGAAGTCAGCAATCTCAGAGTCACAAGGAATTGCTCCTGTAATGTTGCGGATGTGACTAACACTACAAGTCTTGTTGAGAAAAAGGATAGCATAATTCAATAAAATCATTTTTCCTCTAGAAAACAAGCCTAAGTTATTGATGCTTGATATTAAGATTACCACATTTAAGACTATGTAATTTACAAAGCTCCAATTTCAAGAATCACTACCTTTCATTTTCTGATTCTAATAGTGCGGTATATCCACTGCTCGTGTGCTATATAGCAATCCACACCAAAACTTAGCAGCTGAAAACAAAACAAAAACCCAAAAATATTTCTCTTTCTGTCGGTTGGCTGGGCTGAGCTGGGTGGATCTTCTCTTCCGTGTGGTGTTGACTTAGGCCACTCACGGGCTGCATGCATTTGGGAGTTCATCTGGGCTGGAACAGCAAAGATGCCTCACTCAGTTGGCTGGGCTGAGCTGGGTGGATCTTCTCTTCCGTGCGGTGTTGACTTAGGCCACTCACGGGCTCCATGCATGTGGGAGTTCATGCATGTGGGCTGGAACAGCAAAGATGCCTCACTCCTGTGTCTGGGACTTTGGTGCCGAGTATCAATGGGGTGCTTCATTTTTCCTCCAATGGCCTCTCTCTCTTCTTACGGTTTCTCATTATTCATTAAGAAGTCCAAACTTCCTACAAGGTGGTAGTCTTCCAAGTGAGAAAAAGTAAAAGCCACCAGGCTTTGTAAGATCTGGGTCCAGAAGTAGCACAGAGTTGCTCTTGCTGCATCCTTTTGATGAAGGCCAGCCCAGATGCAAGGGGAGTGAAGGGAGGAATGGCATGCATGGACCGGGATAGGAGGAAGTTGATGGCTAAGTTTATAAATAGTCTACCACCATCTACTATTATTAAGTATATAAAACCCCAGTTAATTTCTCTTCTACTAGGCATGAATATTTCAGTGATTGAATAAAAATGAGTATGAGACCAAATTCGAACTAAAAATGGATTGTCCATCATTACTCAATGACTTGATAACAGATGCTCAGCTGCCATGAGATTGTCACTGAAGTTCTTCAATACTCATCTATGTATTATGGACATGAAGCCTCTTTTTGCTATGGTGGACCATTGTGTTTTATAAGTATTTTGAATCAAGTAGATTTTTTTATAGTAAATCATAGCACCAACAAACATAAATAAAGGTTCTGTTATCTTTAAGGGACAGTAACTGCAAAATTCTGTGAGTCTGTTATTCTAAAGTATTATATAAACATGTACTCAGATTGCTCTTCAAATTCAAGCTCAGATATTTTAGATAATGTCATTTTTTCCTGCCTACTTAAGTTTGACTTCAACAATTATAAATCTTTTAAAGACAGTTCTCTTTTGTAAAGCAGAATGGAAATTTATATCAATATTTTCCATAGGGAAGAAAACAGATTACATTAGTTTTATATGTCATTTTCCCATGATTAAGATTTAACTGATATTTTTCATTTTTACCCTCAGTGTATCACAAGACTTAGCCAAGTCTCTAGTAACTAAAGGAAAATGTTAGAGCATGAGAGCCTCTATCAGTACTTGAGATTTCAAAACTATCTGAGAATTCTCCGGATGGGTTTTGGAAGATGTAGGAGTAAAAACTTTCACAATTAATTTAGAGATATATGGTGGCTGGAAAAGAGAATTTTCTGGGGAGGAAGCTAGGGCAGTTAGTGGGGTATAGTGTCTTCCCTACACTGTACAGGGAAGGTAATATTTCAGCCCCTACAGATAATAGCTGTTGGTGGTTAAAAATTGTTAAAAATCTACTCAAACCAACTGCTCTACCACATGCTTTAAGTAACTCATCTCCTTTTAATTAATGGGATATCTCTCCACTTTACAGATAAAGACATTAAGGTTCAGAGAGGTTAATTGTCATGCCCAAGTACCATGTAGCAAATGTCAAAGGTCAAATTTGACTCACATGTCCCCGATTCTAGATATAGAGCTGCTTAAATTGTGGTATACTGTCCTGTAAACCATACATGAATTAAATTCATTGTAATAAGGTTTTCCTTGAGTATCTCTTATTTCCATTCTCATGCGTGAGTTGTGAGGTAGGTATGCAATGAGACTTTCCAAGAGAGCCAGCAAGAGAAAAATTTAAGTGGTGCACAGGGCAGAATCTGCTTCCATTAAGTTTCTGATTTCTTCAAAATTTGTGTTTTTAGCATTGTGATACTTGGAGCTTCAGGATGCCCAGGATTTCAGTATTTGTTGTGCTATCTAAGCTCTTACCATGTCTTCACACAAGAACCTGAAGGAACAACCCAAACATGTGTTCTTGAAGATCAAGCAAGTAAGTTCCTTGAACATGGGGCTGGGGAATTACAGAATAGGATTTTCAGACAGTTTTCATACCAAAAATAGTAAGTCTTCCAAATCTCCTACATTACGAGAAAGTTGCAACAGGTTCCAAGGCTTAAATGAAAGCAGGAAGAGGTTATTTTACTAATCATACAGGTTTGTTGTTGTTGAGTTCTTGCAATGCAAGTAAACTTCTAAGGACCCTATCTGGGCCACAGATTTGCTTTATTATAATCTTACTTATTCAGTATTCACAATAATTTCCACTTAGCTCTCACCACACAGACCTAATAACTTTTTCTCTCCGAGTGTTGTGTATGCTTCAACTTTGTGAAAAGTTATGTAGTAATATGGCAGAAGGCTTCTAATAATGTCACTGTGGTTAGGTCTTGATAATGACCTTTCTTCCCCCAAGTGTTAACTGTTAAATCCCATGTTGAGGATGTTGCCTGGCAACTCAGTGTGGTGGTGGTAACAGTGGACTGCAAACCCTGGTGTTGTTGGATCAAGACTCAAGCTAGAGTAGCATCAAGTCAGGTCCACAGCCAGGTTTCCTTGTGTCTAGTGTGTATACCCCTCTAAGGGAGGGAGAGAAAGAGAATACAATATAAAATGTTGAGTACCATGATGACTTCAAGTATGAAGATTATTTTACAAAGAAAAAAAAGCCATATGTGAAATGATATGGAATTGTTTCTGAAGGATCAAGTGAAACTTCCCTTTCAGTCATAAGGTTTGCAAGCACAAATGGTTTGTATTTAATACACATCATATATTTTACATAACTATTGGTCTTGGTTTCATCTAGTAACTCAAAGTGTATTTTCTCATGAAAATTTACTAGGTCTCTTTCTATATTCCCCACTGGGAGACTAGCTGACTACTGTAAACCAAGAAGGCGTTCCAAACCAAAAGTTTATATGAAGTTAGCCAGAGTGTGTTCCACCCCCTTCGAGTTCAAGACCAGTGCTGCTGTGAGATCAGAATTCTGTCTAAAATCCAAAGGCACATGCTTGAGGGTAGAGAAGAATGTACTGAGCATAACTGGACCAATGGAAATATTGGTTATTATCCTAAATCTACCCAGTCACAGTGTGCTGCTTGCAGCCCTGACCCTGTCCTAGAACCAATGTACCCTGGTTGCTGCTCCTCTTCCCAGAGGCACATCTTCTACTCTATTGCCCCCAGTTCCTAGTGATTTCTTGATGATTCTCCCTAGTGACCTTTGTTCCTGGGCCCCAGTTATGCCAGAGTGAGCCCCTCCGATGCTAGCATTGATATATTGGATAAGTAAGAGTGTCTGACTTGAGAAGCCAAGATCTTTATTGAATCCTGTAGAAAAAGGAACAAACAACATCTGCTTAATATGTCATATGCACTTCCCTTGATGATGATGATGAAAATGTGTTATTTTTATTATATGCATTCTAGTTTAATTTACTATATATATCTCGCTTTAATTTTAATCTTACAGAATGCTGTAATTAGTCCCATTTCACAGATGGGAAAGCTGAAAGAGCTTAAGTGGCATGTCCAATATCATACAGCTACTCAGTATAATAACTAAACTGAACCCAGCTGATTGCACCCTTGTGTTTTCCTCCCTGACAAAAGCAATATGAATACTGTACTATTTTCTTGTTGTTTTAGCAGACTGAGATAAACATTTCTAAGGAGTCGCTCTATACTCACTGGCTCAAAAATGAAAACACTTGCTATGCTTTTGTTCAGTTGGTGTTCAAACAAATTGTGTTGAATATTTGATTCAATAGTGATTTTTTAAATGGTTTTGCATTCTTATATAAGAGTCTTAGCTTCGTATTATAATATATCAAGGTTGGTCACCAAATGCATAAATATTGAGTGCAGCTGTAGAATTTAATAAAACCAAAAGTTTGAGCTAGCAAATGAAAAATTATATATTATTGGAAACTGGTGCTCAAAGTTGAAACTTGAAGGACATATTTTAGCACTATCACAATATTACATTGCAATCATTATTTATCTCCTCTGAAATGACTTAAGGGAAGTGCTCACAAAGCCCTGTTTACCTCAGCCAGGAAGTAAGGCCGTGGTCAGAGAGTGAGTGAAGTCATGGAAGGCTGACAATGCCCCTATTGTGAGAGCACCTTGGAGCATTGTTTCACACTGACCTAGTGAGGAGGAAGTGCTGGGAAGTTTTTATTTTATCTTAGCAAAAGGGTAGGGCCAGAGCAATAATATTAAACCAACCTTTTCTTTAGTTCTGTGCTTTCTCTTTTAATTGAAAAATATCAACTTAAATGCACCTGGAAGAAGGGAATGTCTTTTAGTAAATTATGATGATTTTGAAAAACAGTTTTACATTTTAAAAACGTATCTTAACTAAGCATATTTTAACCTCTCTCTAAGTATATTCTATATAAATGCTCATAAATGCTATATATCATATATGTATATATATATAATTTATATAAATAATTTATATATTCGCCATTCAGTTTTTCCCGGCGAAACTTCAAGAACTCCTAAGCAACCTGTGCATTTCAATTGTCACTTTGAACTTTGGAACAAAGGAGAGACTGTAAAACCAGTTTATAAAAAGTATTATGAGATACCACAACTGGCATTTTTACGACCTTATTAAACTACATTCAAGTGGCATAAATTATATGTAATGAAAGTGAAAAGGATCTCTGACCCGATTTTAATATCGGGTGCATGCTTATTAGTTTGAGTTTTTTTCTGAATAGAAACCTTTTTTCAAGCTTTAGCAGTTGATATTATGTGGAAGTCATAAATGTCAGATTACATTAAACTATTTTGGTTCATAGAATAGCACAGCCATTAAGTTACCAGAGAGTAATGAGTAGGTCTTCTCACAAAGTAAAGCCAAAGGTGTTAATTTAGATTTGAAACATTCCACCTCATTATAAAGGCCAAATTAATTTGCCATGTGTAGAAGCAGCAAAAAACAATATTTGAAATGTGAAAGACCTCCTTTTTGTAGGAGAATGATAGAAAAGAGCATTAAAAAGTTTTCTATTTCTGAAAAGTAGGCATTCTGGTTCCTCAGAGGTTAATTATTAAGTGTTAGAGAGTCTCTTAGTAGGAATTTCTATTCAAGAAGGTGAATTGATAGAATGAGTAAAATGTTAAAAATGAAAAGAAGTCTGGGCATTTAGATAGTTTGAAAATGTGTAGACTTAAACATAAATGTAAAGTTGATTTATTTGATCTCTTCTAATTTTTATAATTTATTATGAAGAATATATTTTTGCTGGTTTTAGAGATTATGTTTAGGCATTAGTTACAAATTCTGAGAAATCCAGGAGGCAAAGCCCTACTAATTTGGAGGACTAGAGAAACAAGGCATAGAGCATCCTGAATTGCAAGTGCCCATTTATTAAAAGCCATGTAGAATGGAGCATACCTATAAACACGAGGACACTTCATTAAAACTCCAAAAACAACAGCCTTTATAAACCTAGACAATATGTTAAAAAATGCTAATGTTATAAGAATGCTTAATTAGCTTGTTATTGTTAAAATGTGAGAAAAACAGAAATGCAAAAGCCAAATGATGGGGGGGTGGGGGTGGAGGGGCAGGCAGGCGGGGAGAAGCTAGTTTATAGTAACCCAGCCCATAGAAAGACACAAGTACCAATTGTGGTGTCCACAGGATCAAGCATACAGAATGGTCACCTGAAGGACGATTAAATGAAGTTGTTCTGGTCAGGATAATGGTCACTGAGGCATTAGTCAAGATACAATTCCTCTGTGTTCTTAGCAAGAAAGGCAGCAGGCAGTGATATTAGATTCTAAGAGACCTTGGAAAAGGAAGGTCATGCAGAATCATTTACATTTAGAGTAAAAAGGCAACTTTCGTCCCTTTTACTTATATTTTGCTTTCTAGCTCAGGAAGTGCTTTTATATCCTCACAGCAACCACCCCAAATGCCTGATATTTATATATTAGTTTCCATATTAAGACACAGGTTTGGAAAGGGTAGATTATCTGCCCAAGATCACTGGGCTAGTTAATGCCTGAGACATTTATAGGTTATCTGGCCAACGGCCATCTCATCTCTAAGTGCCTCCAGCAAAAGCATTTCATGATTTCTTGGGGTAACTCACTCCACTGATGAAAAAGCTTTGTACAAAAATGTTCCTGTGATAGTTTTTAATATCTAGCCCTTGCAGTTTCCTAATATGGCATCTGGATCAATAATAACCATAACCAACATTTATGTGCCTTTTTACTGTTTGTAAGTTGTTTTAATACATATTACCTAAGTTATAACATGTGAGATTATGATTTCTGCAACGGTTTTTCAAAAACGTACAGGCATCTCTCACATCTCCCTCGACTTTCTCACATATCCAGACTCTTCTCCTTTCTAGATGGACTCCAGTTTACCCTTCTTTTTAAATGTTTCGGCTGCGGTGATAATATTCCAGAAGCACTTTGAGCAGAGTGGAAACAAAGTAAGAAGAGGGACAGAGTTGGTTGATCAGATACAGGGGAGGAGGAAAGGAGGTAGAGGAGTGTCTTAGTTTCCTGTGATTGCCATAACAGATTACCACAAACTGGGTAACTTGCAACACAGAAATGTATTCTCTCACACTCCTGGCAGCCAGAAATCTAAAAACAAGTTTGTAGCTTCCTTCTAGGGCTTAGTTCCTTCTAGAATCTAGAGGCTCTGAAGGAGAAACAGCCCCATGTCCCTCTCCTCGCTGCTGGTGGCTTAAGGCAATCCTTGTTGACCCTTGCCTTGTAAACTTATCCCTCCAATCTGTGCCTCCATCTTTACATCACCTTTTCTCTGTGTCTCTGTGGGTTCATTTTTGTACCTTGTAAAAACACTTATTGGATTTAAGGGCCAACCTAATCCAGTATGATCTCATCTTGATTTTTAACTAATTATGTCTGCAATAACCCTGTTTCCAAATAAGGTCACATTCTGAGGTTCCAGGTAGACATGCATTTAGAGATGACACTATTGAACCTACTACAAGAAGAAAAAGAGTTTGAGGCTTCATGTGTACCTGATCCTGTGATGATTCTCAGGTATTAGGTGATTTAAAAATTACTGATTATTACCTTTGGTTGAAATGAGCAAATCAACTAAATTGATATTTTGATGTCTTGAAGAGATAGAGAGAGAGGAGAGAGGATAGATAGATACATACATAGATATAGATAATAGATAGATAGATAGATAGATGATAGATAGATAGATAGATAGATAGATAGATAGATAGATGATAGATAGATAGATAGATAGATAGATAGATAGATAGATAGATAGATACTGGAGATATCAAGTTTCAATTCTGCAAAGTGATTTTTATTAGTAGAGATGGCACAATTTCAAACAAAGAGGAACTTAGTGCACAACGTGGCAGTTTTCCGTGAGGTGCCTGACATTCCACTGAAAGCCACTAGACACTCAGTCACAGCACATGGAGAAGGGCCAAAATGAAACGGAGGAAATGTAATAACCAAACATATGGAAGCAATGTAGTGATTCTATTAAGAAGTGACAGATAAAGGCCATGGGTATTGCAAATCCATCACCCAGTTTTCAATGATATATAAAGAACAAAGACCCTAAAACACTGTGCATTTATAAGTGATGTGTTTTCCTCTGTCTAAATTCCCTGAGGGTCTTGGTTAAGAGTACAGAATGTCAATGGAAATTGAATGTGTGATCTCAGAAAAGTCAATGAATTTAGGGAATGAAGAGGGGAAAGTTGGTGCTCAGGACACCAATTGAGAAAAGTATAGGTGTCAAACAACTGAAAATTTTCTGGACAGATCTTGCCCAGGAGATTGGTTATAAGTTTAGGGTCTAGATAATACATGAATGTGAATTTGGTTGGATTTACTTGCTGATAGAAGAGCGGAACTCAGCATTTGCCTGTATCTCATAAGAGGTAGGTGGTGGAGGGAGAAAAGTACAGTACTTATAACAGAAGTGCTAAGAATCATAGTCTACTGGAGGAATGACTTTTATTGGCCTTTGTACTTCCTCACTGTGGAGCTGGCTAACCTCAAGTTTGGCCCAAACTTCTCAAAAGAAGTGGCATTGCTATGAAATACAAAGCATTCAACTTGGAATGATGATGCAAAGTGGAACACAGGCATTGAAATCATCCATTTTTTCTTTAATTTCACTTCAAATCAATGTTACCCAACTAGAGTTCAGTACAAACAACATGATAAATTAGAAAGAACCTACAGAAACCACATGTTCTTTATTAAAAAATGTAACATGTTGCATGTTTGTGTTCTACACTCCTAAAAAAATATCATAAGGGCTCTTTCTTCATCCTCAAGTGGAAAGGTACCAGACTGCCCCTATTCTTTAACAACTGCTTTTTCAGTGACCTTTGCTCAAGCACAAGTAGTGACTTATCAGCAGCCCAAGTATTCTACAACTCTAATGGGTACTTCAGGATCACTGGAGGCAAAAGTGCTTTCCCCCCACAAAAGGAAGACAGGTTTGCAATTTATTGTTTCCAGAATGCATTCAATGTGTTCTTGTGTGCACTAAATATAACCAAGGCTTTATGATGCTTTTCTTAAAAGTATGGAAGTATGTAATGTATGTTTAACAATTTATGTTAAATTATCCCCCAAGTCTGGCCTAGAAGTAGGATAAATAGTCTCCTGATCCATAGTATCTGCCATAGCATAAATATTGATCCTTCTGCCTGTCTATAAGAATAAAGGTAAAAAACTGTGAAATCAAAGCAAATTGAATGACTGAAACAAGATAGGAGAGAAGTCAGGAGCAGGACAGACTTGTGTGCTCTGATAACACAGAGGTTTAGTCACCTGCAGATTGGAAAGTTGTTTCCTATGACATGCTCTTGAGCTTATCACCCATTGCTCTTAGAATGGCTAGCCTTCCCAGAATATTCTGCATCTCCAGTATATAGAAGCAGAATGACTATACCTAGTTATTCAATCACTCCATAATAGTGAGCCTCTCATATCTGTTTAGGACCATGTTAGTTTCTGTGATTGCATCAAGGACTAGAAGAGAAATAGCACCTAACTTCACAGAGTGTATTCATTCATCCAGTCATTCAACACATTCCACCAAGCACCATTCTAGGTGCTTGGGATATGGCAGTGAACAAAACAAAGATCCCCACCACCCTGGAACTTACATCTATGGTCAATAAACCATAGATATGTAACAAATATGTAAATTTTACAGTGTGTTCAAATGTGATAAGTATTATGAAGATAGAAAAGTAGATCAGGGTGAAGGAAATCTGGAAGAGCAAAGACCAAGGGAGGTTGTAGAACAGTGTGAGTTGCCATTTTAAGTTAGAATGGTCAGGGTACACTTCATTGAAAAGGCAGATTTGGGAAAACACTTGTAAGAAGTGTGAGAGTTCCTTTTGTAGCTTGTCTGGAGCAGAAGGATTCCAGGCAGAGGAAATAGGCAATGCAAAGGCCTAAAGGCACAAGGCTGCCTTACATGTTGGTGGAAGAGCAGAGCTGAGCTCATTACTTTGTACATGAAAGAAAAATATATACTTTACCTGGGCACATTTTTTGTAAACTCATACCTATAAGTGCAAAATCTTTTATACTAAATTATTTTAGACCTATGTAATATTGACTTATATTAGAAGGTAAAATTATTTCTTTGAAAGTATAAAATTAATATGCTACTATAACCTTTTTTTCTTGAGTTTTAACATGAGAGTTTTCCAATGCAGTTAGAAGAACATATTTGGCTATTAATAGTAACATACTGTACTTTCCATAGTTCTCTTCAGTAATTTTCCTTATCTATATAGGCAAATATCTCAGCCTCTTTCTTCATATGGCGATGTTCAAGGCACTTGGATTCAGCTATAAAAGCAATTTTCCACCCCTGATGTTAACCTAGACAGGAATTGACATCCAAACCGAGCACCCACAAAAACTTTATTAATTAACAGATATAGCTTTGGTCAGACATTTTTATCATCCACCACACAGTGAACATTTTACATGCATAGTGATTTAACATGAAGCTGACGTGTTAGAACCGAGTTCCTCTTTCAACCACATGTAGAGTTTTAGCAATATGTCTGATTCTTCAGTGAAAATAATATTTTGAAGAAAGCAAGTGGATTAGTCATGACATCCTATTGGGCTGCTGTTTATAAAATAGCAACTAGTGCTAAGGATTTAAACCTTGATATTACAACAAAATAAGCAAACTTTCAAGAAAAGATTTATATTTTCTTTCAAAGTAAAAAGTAAAATTTCTTCACTTTTACTGAACTTTCAAGAAAAGATTTATATTTTCTTTCAAAGTAAGATTTCTTCACTTTTACCACCAGGAAAACGGAGATTCTGGGCCACTTTTGTTCTGTGAAGAAATTTCACAGGAATATGATTTCAAGTACCCTCTAAATTCAAGGACAGTTTAGTCATTGAGATTCTACTGTTTTCCTTTAGAATTAAGGGCATTGGGAACTGAGACCTTTCCTTTAATATCATGGCTCAGCAGATGTCTAAATCTTAAGGGAAAAACGAATTCCAAGTGTCTGTCAGCCACTCTTTCACTTCAGAATGGAAGGTAGAAAAGACATGTCTTTAAAGCAAGAGCTGATGGTTTCCTTCACACACCTGTGTGGAAGGAGGCTCTTGCATGGCGGTGGCACACTCCCAACATCTGCTCCTTTCATTGAACTGAGCTGTAAATTGAAATTCCATTGCAATGTTTTTAGAACCAGTTGAAGTAAGGAGACTGTCAGAAATCCTCTTTAAACTCACCCTTATCCAAACAGGAAACTGACCCTTGGCCCCTGGACGTAACAGTACACCAGTGGAAATTTCATTATCCCCATTTCAGCTGAACTAAGTGAAAATTAATTGTGTAATTATCTGGATGAGCGCATGTGTAAAATTTTACAATGTGCCAGTTAGATTAAGTAACGTGTTAGTGGCATGGTTTAGTACAGAGTAAAAGCTGTCCTATAAAAATGGAATGAAAAAAAATAAAACCAAGTTTGGAAGAAAAACAACAACAACATATGTCAGAACAAATGCTTAACATAAGTAAGTAAGGTTAGGCTTAATTCCATAACCTGATGAACATCTCACTCTCCAGACCACTGGTAAATCTGGCAGAGTTGGAAGGTGTGTGTGTATGTGAGTGTGCATAGCACTCATGGGGACATTTGTGTTAAGGACTTCTCCATTTATTGTCATTTTAAAATGAAACTATTATTAAACTATTTGACCTGCCCACTATTATATTTTTCATGTGTAGTTTTCCTTTACCAACCACACTAGAAAATGCAGGCTATATTCAGTCGATGGGGTTATTTGTCTCAGATATACTTTGTTCACCTGTTCAATGAGCCACTCTGACTTTCCTGCTGGACTTAATTCTTCAAGCAAATGACGAGTTAAACACTGCATCCTGACTTAAGATCATGTCACTAAAATATATAGGGAAAGCATGAATGGGCTTTAACATCAAATGCATAGGAAGTTTCAATTTGAAGTTTTATTCACTTTGATAAAAAATTTGAGGGACGTTTTTCCCTGAGATTTTGGCCTCACCCCTAAAAAAATACTGCTTTATGGAGACAATTTCCATTTCAAAGTCTCTGAAATGTTTAGTTAGTAGAATTTCTGGATGAAAGATACAACTTGGGTAGACATTCTTTGAAAGTGAGGACCATCTTTAAACAACATTTGAGGAGAGCATTGAGATCTTAACAATTCTGAATGTCAGATTTTATGGTGTCAGTGCTATCTTGGTAAATCCAGATGCTAACTTATGTATCTCACCATTAAAACGGTTCTCCTGTTTTTCTCATTTCTTGTACTACACATTGTCTTTAAAGCTATGTTTATGGTAAACGTCTGCTAAGATTTTTCTTCCACCATTCCCTCAAAAATGAAAGTTCCACTAGACAAAAATAGTAAAATTCTCAAAGAAAATGTACTCAAAATGTGTTTCAACATTTTTTTAAAAAAAAGGTTTGATATAATGCCATTAGACATTTATACTTTGGGTTACTAGTGCTTTAAGAGATTGCTAGTACTTTAAGAAAGCTGTAACGAACATGTATATATTTAGTGGAAACATGCTAATGTATATAAGCATGATTAAAAGAAAGCACCAATGTGATTTACAGAACAGGGCAATCAAAGGGTATTAAAAAAATAATTGAGCACTCAAAGGGAAAAGCAGAACTTCAGATCATGGAACATTAGCCCCAAAATTAAAATTAGACTCCAGTATTAAACCTGCATTTTACATAGAGTAATGATCAGGGAGGCTTTGAAACCAGCCCTTTTACTTTGAATAAGACACAGTGCCCTCTTCACCAGTTTTTAAGTGGCAGGAGTGGGGTTTTGTGGGGAGAGTGCTGTTTACCCTCAGAGAATAAAATGGCAACCAGGAGGTGACCTTGTGGACCCTGCTCAGCCCCCCAGAGCTCAGGGTGGTGCTTGTGCTGGGGATGTCCTGGTCATGTTCCCTGTCACATGCCCCTTCCCGTAATCACCAGGGCTTGCTGCCTTTTCTAAAGCCTGGCCTGGGAATGACTTTGCACCTTTCAAGAAACAGTAAAAATCAGAAGCCTCCAGTCAGACTTTTATATAGCAATTTGCAGTTTGAACTGTCCTGACTTTAGATGAATTAAATAAATAAATACATAAATAAATAAACAGATTTACATTTATAGCTATGCTAGATGTGAACACTTTTAAAAATTTAATGTTTTTTATATATTCCTTCTTCAAGTAATGGAAGAGCTTGGAATATAGCTCCTAGCACTGAACAACTTATACTTTTAAATTATTTTATTCTTATTGATTCCAATTAGGACCTTTTTATTATCATAACTTTCAGGACTGAAAGCCCTCCTTGTCTGTTCTGCAGTTAAAAAAATCAAGCCCTGAAGAATGCTGCCTCCCTTAGTGCAGTGCTCTTTTAACTAATCCATGTTTTCTAGTCATGTGAGTTTCTCCCACCCTCAACAGGATGAGAAATAAATATTTGACTATATAGAAAGTCAGATGGTAGGTTTAATAAAGAAAGAGAAGAACATGGGATTTAAAATCAAGATAACCTGAGTTTGAGTTCTGGTTCCCTGTCCTGCTGTCTGTGTGACTCTGAGTGTGTATCTTAACCTCTCTGAACTTTAAAATCTCTCACTTGGTAAGTGGCATTTATTTTGCAAATTAATTGTGAGCATCAAATTAAACAAGATAAATGGAGCTGCCCAGCACATGATGGAGAACCAATAAAATTCAAATATTTGAGAAGCAAATTTTCAAAATAAAAAAAAAAACGCAATTTATTAAATTTATGGTCAAAATCATTGGAAGAAAATTTTTGAAAGCAATCTGGGAGGAAATCAAGTGAACCGAAATTTCCTTTCTAATAAGATTTATTATGCATATCCCCTATAGAACGTGTTTATTCAGTGTGCAATTTTTCACTTGGGCATTTGGAGAACAGAGTTAAAGAGAGGGAACACCTGATAACTCAGGAGGAAAATGTGTGTGAAAAAATATATCTATGTTAATTTATTTGATTTATTATTTTTCACCCACTTGCTTCTCAAATGAATTCAACATGGCAATGTTATTATATTTTTACTTCCCATTTTGAAAATTTTATAACATTCTAATTTCACAAATGGTAGAAAACTTTGGATTCTGGTTTTGTTAAATGCTGATATGCTTTGCAAGACCAGATGCTGTGGCAGAATTGCAGGAAAACCCAGGGAAACAAAGCTGAGCACCTGGCGCCAGGATATAAAAAGTACAGAGAACCAAGTCTTGTGTGTGAGAAACTGAACACTAGCGCTTCCTACTCACAAGAGGAGAGTGGAGGTGGTGGGGATGCCGGGGGGAGGCTACTCTCTCTCACTTCAGTAATAAAAGTGAGGTTACAGATTTTTTTCTTCTTTCTCATTGCTTGTGGAATTTATGAAACATTATATTGCAAAGCTGAGCCAGAATCATGCAAGGTGAGAGCTTAAAAAATGGAATAATAGAGTTTTTGAAACTGATTTAAGGTTTCAAGTCAGCATTCCATTTTTTTTTTAAAAAAAATACACAATTAAGCTACTCCTCCCTAAGCTAGGCCATTCATTCGTTCATTATACAGTTCTTGAGCCCCAGAAATACAGCAGAGATAAAACCCAGCCCTTTCAGTTCTGGAGATTCCATTCTAGTGGAGAGAGACAGACAATAAATAAACAAATATGATGTTAGGTGTTGAGTGCTATGAAGAAAAATGAAGCAGAGGAAAGTTGACATCCGGGGGAGTACAATGTTATAATGGCTGGTCAGGGAGGCACTTTCTCATAAACTGTCAAATGGATAACTGGAACCTTATTTTGAGAGTCCACGTCTCAAAAACTTCTAATAAGAACTGTTTCGGGGTATAGTGCAAATTGTACTTAATTTGTTAGTTTTTAATTGTGACCATAATTTCTACTTAGGAAATACTTGTATTCTTCATTTCTGCATCAGTCAATAAGCCTATGCTATGTGAAAGACACTACCTGTATTTTAGCCCAAAAGTGGAATCCCATGAAAGGATCCCAAACAGGAAAGAGCAGAGGGGGGAGATATTCCTTTGAAAAAAATGGGGACAGGAGGATGTAAAATAATACAGTTACTAAAACTAAAAATAAATGACAAAGTATCTGATCTTAGAAAACATAACATATTTTCCTGGAGAACAGAAATCTAAGACAGCAAAGGGAATTCTTTTCCTTACTGTCCCACTTTTATCCCAAAGATCTGAGGGAGCCAAATGAAAATTTCCTGGCATCCTGGGGCAATAAAATAATCTTGGTCTTCTTGTGAAACCACATTAGTATGGAGAGGGAACAGAGGCCCTTTGAGCACTCCTAAGTGCTGTATAAGCTGCATTTTTCCCCCCAGGATCTCAAAGCTTTGTTTATTTGCAAAGAGTTGTGCTAAATGCATGGAGGCCTGAATGACCCAGGTGCCATGCTCGCATCTGAAAGCTTATCAAAAAGAAGCTCCAATTAAATGCTTGTTCAGGAGCCTGAAGAGATTCATCAACCATTCTACATTTTTAGAAATGTTGCTAAGAAAGAAAATGGCATTTCTATTGGAAAGGTACACTCAAGATAAAATGTTTTCAGGAAGATATAACCTAATGGAGCCCTGGGTGATCTGAAGCAGTGCTTCCTTTCACCTCTACCAGCTTCAAGTGACTTACTTTCCCACTGAAAAGGACATTAGTTTGACTTTTGAGTGACTGCATTTGTGAGTGTGTGTGTGTAAGACAGAGAGAGGGGAGAGGGGAGGGAAGGGAAGAGGAGGGGAGGGGAGGGGAGGGAAGAAAGATGGGGTTCCTTGGCCAATAATAGAACTTCGTAGGATTCAGAAGAGTTCCTTTTATTTTAAAGCTGCCCCACAGAGAAACTAATTATATACCAAATGCTATAACATTAAGTCCTCAGCTGCAGGAAGTATGTGGATTACTTACCTCCTCAGAAACATAAATACAGAGTCATTGGTGTTACTTAGAACCTGCTCTCTATTATTTAGGGCCTGGGTACCCAACCTCATTCCCTCTTATCCATAAAATGTGAATGGAAGGTTTAACTGACATTTTGCTGAAGAATTTAGTGCCTGTAAAGGAGCTAAACTGTTGGCCCACAGAGCAAGGCCTGGTTTATAAAAAGAAGTTTGTGTTCTCTCCTCTAATCCTGCTGCTCAGTATCATTCATGAAGATGCAAGGATAACGCATCATCCCATTGGGCCACTGGAGGCATGGGCTGTGGGAAGAGAGAGTAGATAGAGTCCCAAGTCAACTCATTTATGATTAAACCCAAGTTAAATGCTACTTTCTTTGGCCAGTCATCTCTTTCTCTGGTCACCCTACTCATAACTTGCCTATAACTTATCAATGATGGCTTTTCCTTTTTTCTGAATACCTGAATATGCTCAAGGCACTGCATATTCCAAGAAGGAGGGTCATGGGTATGCCTGCCAAACATCTGAAATTTTCCACCAAAATTGTGGTTTTAAGCATTTTGCCCTGTATCAGTTTGGCTTAGAAAGCCTAGTTACTATAGTACTGTGTGGCTAACCTTAGTCTCCCCACTGACTCCAGTTACAATTCAGATTCTCTTCACTTTGCTGTTATGACCTCACCCCACAGCCAGCAGACATCTCCTAGAGTGACTCCAGTCCCACCGTTGTATCCTTGCTGAGTTTTTGCATCTTCAGTTTCCAGAGCTGGATTTATCATCTGTTGACTGGCCTATCAGTAATACTTCTTGAACTCTACACATCACTTATTTTAATATTGCATTGACATTATCTGCTAATTCCTCTTACTGAAATTCTTCCTGTAATAGGATTCAGGTTTGGACATAATCCACTGTTGAGATCCCTAACTCTCTCAGAAAGAAAGAAAACATTCATAGCAGGAGGTAAGAAGCAGTCTTTCTTAATGAAAAGCCTGTTCCATCCACCTGTTCCCAACACATCCCCAAAGGATACTAAGGAATCTTCAAGGAATCTCTGTTCCATCCCTGGCCTACTCTCCTCATTCCCCATATGTTTCCTAAGGAATTCTATACACTCTCCTATTTTGTTTTATAACTTTTCTTTATTGTGGTTAAAAAATACATAACATTAAATTTACCTTCTTGACCATTTGTAAGTATACACTTTAGTGTAAGTATATTTACATTGTTGTGCAACCGATCTCTAGAAATTTTTCATCTTGCAACACTAAATCTCTATACTCACTAAATACTAATTCCCCCTTCCCCAGCCCTTGATAACACCTCTGTTTTTTTGTTTGTTAATCCTCACCCAAGGATATTTATCCATTTAGTTTTAGAGAAGGTGGAAAGGAGGGGGAGAGACAGAGAAACATCAATACGAGAGAGACACATCGACTGGTTGCCTCGCGCACATGCCCTGACCTGGGCTGGAATCCAGCCTGCAAGGGAAAGATGTGCTCTTGACTTGAATCAAACCTGAGACCCTTCACTCCGCAGGCTGACGCTCTATCCACTGAGCCAAACTGGCTAGGGCTGATAACCACCTTTTTACTTTCTGTTTTTATGATTTGGGCTACTTTAGATACTTCCTATGGGTGGAATCATACAGTGTTTGTCCTTTTGTGACAGGCTTATTTTGCTGCATGACAGATTCACACACATTTTCTTTATCCATTCATCCAAAGGCAGGCATTTAGTTTGCTTCAAACTCTTGGATATTCTGAACATAGGCATGCAAATATCTTTTTGAGATCCTGTCTTGAATTCTCATATCCATAAGTGAGAATTCTGGATCACATGGTAATTCTATTTTTAATTTTTTTAAGGAACTTCCACACTGTTTTCCATAGTGGCTGTACCAATTTACATTTCCAACAACAGTGCACATGGGTTCCAACTTCTTTGCATCTTTTCCAACACTTGTTATTTTCTGTTCTTTTGGTAGTAGCCATTCTAATAATAAGGAGGTATCTTGATTTACATTTCCCTGTTGATGAATAATGTCAAACATCTTTGAATGTGATTATTGGCCATTTGTACATTTTCTTCAGAGAAATGTCTGTTCAAGTATTTCGCCCATTTTCAAATTGGGTTATTTGTTTATTTGTTGCTGAGTTATAGAAGTTCCTTTTATATTGTGGGTATTAATTTCTTATTGGATATATGATTTGCCAATATTTTCTCCTATTCCATAGGTTGCCTTTTTGCTCTGTTGATTGTTTCCTTTGACAAGCAAAAGTTGTTTGGTGTAGTTCTAGTTGTCCATTTTATATTTTTTGTTGCCTGTGCTTTTGGTGTCATGTTAAGAAAACATCCCCAAATCCAATGTCATGAAGCTGTTTCCCTCTGTTTTCTTCTAGGAGTTCAATAGTTTTAGACTTGATGTTTAGGTCTTTAGTCTATTTTGAGGTAATTTTTGTATGTAACGTAAAACAAGGGTTCAACTTCAGTCTTTTGCATGTGAATATTCAGTTTTCCCAGCACCATTTGTTGAGGAGACTCCTCTTTCCCCATTTTGTCATTTTGGCACCTTTATCAAAACCATTTGGCCATATATGCTCTCTATTCTGTTCTAGTTGTCTTTATATATAACTCTATGCCATCACCATACCATCTTAATTACTGTTGCTTTGTGGTATGTTTTGAAATCAGGGAGAGTGAGCCCCCCCCCCAACTTTTTTTCAAATATATAAAAAATGCCTTGAGGATTTTGATAGAGATTGCATTAAATATGTAGATCATTTTGGGTACTGTGGACGTTTAAACAATAGTAATCTTTCAAACCACAAACACAAGATATCTTTCCATTTATATCTTTTTTTTAAATTTTGTTTACCTAGCAATGTTTTATTGTTTTCAATGTATAAGTCTTTCACCTGCTTAATTAAGTTTATTCCTAAGTATTTATTTTCTTAAATTCCTTTAAAGATTGGTCACTTTTTATTAATTTACTAGAGGCCCAGTGCATGAAAATTCATGCACTGGAGGGGGCTC
The DNA here is from genome assembly GCF_000412655.1 of Myotis brandtii. Classification (NCBI taxonomy): domain Eukaryota; kingdom Metazoa; phylum Chordata; class Mammalia; order Chiroptera; family Vespertilionidae; genus Myotis; species Myotis brandtii. The sequence continues at coordinate 3,334,961 of NW_005361873.1, read as the reverse complement.
CCTCAGCCCAGCCTGCCCCCTCTCACAGTCCGGGAGCCCTCAGGGGTGGGAGGCAACCCGGCAATCAGGGGAAGGCGACGCCTCATCACACCTCTGCTGCTGCCACTGCCAGCAGTGCAAGCCTCAGCCGGCCCTGGTTACCTGAGCCTCGGGCGGCCCTGGGTGGCCGGGCAGCCTCCATCAGAGGCTTACCTGCACCTTGGGCCGGCCCTGGGTGACTGCGGGGCTGAGGGACTGGGTGCCGCCATCTTGTGGCTGTGGGCGCCACTATCTTTGAGGGTGTGGCAGTCAATTAGCATATTCCCTCCTTATTAGATAGGATTGGTGTGTCACTGGTTAACAAAATTGTACAGGTTTCAGGTGCACAATGCTACAATACATCATCTGCACATTGTATTGTGTGTTCACCACTCCAAGTCAAGTCTCCATCCATCACCATTTATCCCCCATACCTTCCTATACCAGCCCCACTCCCCTATCCTCAGCAATCACATATTCTTGTCCATGAGTTTTTCCACCTTTTTTCTTTTTTGCTCAATCCCTTTATACCTCTCCTCACCCGCCACCCCACACACACAGCAGTCAGCCTACTCTCTATGAATCTGTCTCTCTTTTGCTTGTTAGTTCATTACATTCCACATATGAATGAAATCATATGGTATTTGTCTTTCTCTGGCTTATTTCACTTAGCATAATGTTCTCCAGGTGCATCCAGACTGTCGCAAAGGGTAATAAGATTTTTTACAGCTGAGTAGCATTCCATTGTGTAAGTGTACCACAGCCTTTTTATTCATTCATCTGATAGCCACTTGGGCTGCGTTCAAATCTTGGCTATTGTAAATAACGCTGCCATGAACATAAATACGTTCAAATTAGTGTTCTGGGTTTTTGTTTAATATACTTTATTGATTTTTTACAGAAAGGAAGGGAGAGGGATAGAGAGCTAGAAACATAGATGAGAGAGAAACATTGATCAGCTGCCTCCTGCACACCTCCTACTGGGGATATGCCCGCAACCAAGGTACATGTCGTTGACCGGAATTGAACCTGGGACCTTTCAATCCGAAGGCTGATGCTCTATCCACTGAGCCAAACTGGTTAGGGCCTGGGTTTTTTTCGGATAAATTCCCCAAAGTGGAATTACTGGGTCATAAGTCAGTTCCATTTTTTAATTTTTTGAGGTAACTCCATACTGTTTTCCATAGTGGCTGCACTTCTCTCCACATTCTCACCAACACTTGTTTTTGATGGTAGCCATCCTGACAGTTATGAGGTGGTATCTCATTTTGGTTTTAATTTACATTTCTCTGATGATTAGTGACATTGAGCATCTTTTTATATGTCTATTGGCCATCTATTTGTCCTCTTTGAAGAAGTGTCTATTCAGTTCTTTTGCCAAAATGTAATTGGATTGTTTGTTTTTATGGTATTGAGTTTTATAAGTTCTTTATAAATTTTGGATATTAACCCCATATCAGATGTATCAGCAAATATGTTCTCTAATGCACTGGGTTGTCTCTTCATTTTGTTGATTGTTTCCTTTACTGTGCAACAACATTTTGGTTTGATGTAGTCCCATTGTTTATTTTTTCTTTTGTTTCCCTTGCCTAAAGAGATACATCAAAAAAAATATTGTGCTACAAGAAATGTCTGAGATTTTACTGCCTATGTTATCTTCTAAGATTTTTATAGTTTTGACTCTAACATTTAGGTCTTTAATGCAGTTTGAAGTTTATTTCTGAGTGTGGTTTAAGAAGGTGGTCTAGTTTCTTTTTCTTTTTCTTTTTTTTTTTTTGCATGTATCTGTCCAATATTCCCAACACCATTTACACAATTTACTTCTGAGTGTTGGTTTTTTATCCTGTAACTTTGCTGAATTCATTCATTAGTTTTAACAGCTTTTTGATGGAATCCTTAGGTTTTCTGTATATAAGATAATGCATATGAACATTTTGCTTTTTCTTTTGCAATTCTTATACCTTGTATTTCTCTTTCCTGTCTAATTTCTCTTGCTAGTACTTCGTTGAATAGTAGTGGTAAAAACGGGTATCCTTGCCTTGTTCCTGATCTTAGAGGAAAAGCTTTCAATATTTCCTTGTTGACTATGAGTGCTGTGGGCTTTTCATACATGGCTTTTATTATGTTGAGGTAGTTTTCTTCCAGTCCTAGTTTATTGATATTTTTTTATCATGAAAGAGTGTTGAATTTTGTCAAATGCTTTTTCTGCATCAATTGAGATGATCATGTGGTTTTTGTCCTTCATTTTGCTTATGTGGATATCACAGTGATTGATTTTCACGTTGAATCAACCTTGCATCTGATTTGGTCATGGTGTATGATCCTTTTAATATGCTGCTGAGTTTTATTTGCTAGTATTTTGTTTAGGATTTTTACATCAATATTCATCAGGAATATTGGTTTGTAGCTTACTTTTTGGTTGTTACTGTTTTGTCTTCATCTGGTTTTGGTATCAGGGTAATGCTGGCCTCATAGAATGAGTTTGGGAGTGTTCCCTTCCCTTTTAGTCTTTGGAAGAGCATGAGAAGGATTGGTGTTAATTCTTCTTTCAATGTTTGGTAGAATTCCCCCATGAAGTCATCTGGTCCTTGGCTTTTATTTGTGGGAGGTTTCTTTGTTTTGTTTTGTCTTACTACTTCAGTCTTCTCACTAGTTATAGGTCTGCACACGTTTTTATTTCTTCATGATTTAGTCTTGTCTGATTACATGTCTCCAGGAATTTATCTGTTTATTCTGGATTAACCAATTTCGTGGCATATAATTGTTCTTAGTCTTTTATCATACTTTTTATTCTGTGATAGCAATTGTAATGTCTCCTCTTTTATTCCTAGTTTTAGCTTTTGGAGTATTCTCTTTTTATTTAAGTCTAGCTAATCATCTATTAGTTTTGTTGATCTTTCTGGAAAAACCAACTCTTGGTTTTATTGATTTTTTATTATTTTTCTATTCTCTATTTTATTTATTTTTCTTCTCTAGCCTTTATTATTTTCTTTCTTCTGCTGACTTCACCCTCATGTTTTTAATTAGACTTATTTATATGCTGAAATTTAAAAATAGCCATACATATGCCTCTAGCCCAGCCCTTTCTCCAGAACTCTGGATGAACAGAACATATCAACCAACTACTGGATGTCATCACGTAGATTCCCAATACCAAAATGTCTAAAGCTGAATTCAGTCTCTTCCACTTTAAAACCTGTTCCTTTTCCTATAATGAAAGTGGAAAACATTTCTATAGTACTTTCTATGTGCCAGGCATGATTCTAAGTACTATACACCTATTTACTCACTTGATCCTCACAACAATCTTAAGAGATAATTGTTATTAATATCATTCCCACTTTACAGATCAAGAAAGTTAGGCACAGAGAGATTAGGTCACCTGCTCAAGGTCACAGAGCAACGTCAAAGCTGAGATTTGAACTCAGGCCATGCTTTTAACCACTGTGCTTCTCTTTCTCACATCAGTTACCCAACCACAGTTGTACACATAGGGACTAGCTTTATCACCTCTCCCCCTTACCTCTACATCTAAACTATCTTGTCTTCATTAAACCCACCCCCTCTTCTCAGATACAGCATTACATATCTGTTCATCTTCTCAGAATTCTTCAATAACTCCCCAACACAGAGATAACAAAGTCATGATTTCTCTATATGTTCTGACTCTACCCTGCTCTTCCAGCATCACTCCTTCCCATTCCCTATCTGGAAGAGGACGCTCTAGCAACACTCAGCTGCTTCTCATTCCCTTTGAACATAACATTGTACTTGTCCTACAGATTTTCTTATGTCGTCCTCTTGCCTGAAACACCATTCCAATTTCTAACTACCTATCTCCTAATTCCTATTTGTTCCATAAGATTGAGCTCAGTGTTTCCTTTCCAGCAAGCCCCCCATAGTATCTCTACAACCACTGCTGTCCCCCAAAGTTGGATAGCTAGCTCAACCCTTCTTTGTGCTTCCATAACAACTGAAGCACATTCCCATCACTTCTAGGCCCCTATTTATTGTTTATTTTTCTGCCCCTCCCACCAGAATCATTTTCTCTTTGAGGGCCATAATGGCACTCAATCAATCTGAGATCCTCTAGCACAGTGGTTCTCAACCTGTGGGTCACGACCCCTTTGGCAGTCAAACTACCCTTTCACAGGAGTCGCCTAAGACCATCCTGCATATCAGATATTTACATTACAATTCATAACAGTAGCAACATTACAGTTATGAAGTAGCAACGAAAATAATTTTATGGTTGGGTCACAACATGAGGAACTGTATTTAAAGGGCCAGAAGGTTGAGAACCACTAGCACCTAGTTTGGTGACTGGAAAAAAAGTATAAATTTAATTGATTTTTTATGTGCAAATAGATATGAAGAAAAACTGAAAATAAAGTGCCACATGGTGTTTACAAACCGACTAAACATGCATATCTATAAGAAAAAGAATGAACAAAGCTTGCATGGATTTTGGGGCAAGTATTTGTTAAACACCTGCTTTGCACCCAGCGCTAGTCACTTGCAGTGACTTACAACATGACAAACAATTGAAATGTTTGACTTGAAAATGATATTATTCCAACTTAAAGCCAATATAACAATTCCTAACAGGTTTCCTGAGCCTAAGACATTCTCCAGATATTAGCCATGCCCTTGGGAAGTGCCAGGACTTCTCTTGAGTCTCTAGAGGTATAGATAATAGTAGAAAAGAAGAACCACTGTGTCCTTGTCTTCTCCCTCCAGGTGAGTGAGAAGCCCAGAGCCCTGCCCATCCTGGTGCTTGTCTTCCGGAGTGTCTCCTTGGCAAGTGTGCTCTGGATTGGTCTTCCCTCAAGCTGACATGGGAATAACTCAAATGCAAAGATGGCTTGGGGAAAACCAGGCAAAGAAGGCCAAAGCCTAATTAGATGTTGCACCATGTTAATGGCTTGAACTAGATTACAGGATAGAAGCTTAGCTCACAAGAGTGCTGCTTTGAGGTATGACCAAGAACATAACTCTTAGTATTTTTGAGAGTTATTTGCATGTAATAATTATCATCTATTTAAACATTTCTTGAGAACTGCATATGCCACGCACTATGCCACACTGTGGAAATGAAAATATAAATAAGAAATAGGTTTTGCCCTCAATAAACTTATGATTTAGTGAATGAGACAGATGAGAAAAGACATAGTTACAATAACTCATGATAAGGCAGGTAGGTTATAGGAAGCACAGGGTTTTGTGAAAACACATCAGTAAGAACCTTATGTGGAGGAGGGGAGTGATAGGGGGAAGCAAATAACCTCCGTCCATACACTTCACCCTACAGGACTGGTTCCCCTTAAGAAGAGATTGGGAATGACTAGATTGAGGACTGGTAGTTTCTCCTCCTATGAATTGGTAAGTCACAAAACTAGCATATGCGTAAAGCTGGAGTGTGAAGAATGGGGCATGAATGATACTGGTATTTGAAAGTACCTGAAGAGGACCATGAATTTCCACCATTTGTGAAAAGCGTGGAAAATTGCCAAGATTTAATTTTCTTTATCAGTGGCCCCAAAGGGCTCCCTTCCAGGTGAAATGGGACCCCAGAAGCCAGATATGTAGAATGAACCTCCCTTGCTTAGTTAAGACTAATAAGGTGAAGAGGCAGCCTCACCAGATATCTCATCCCAGAGGTCAGAATAGGTGAGGTCCTTTTTCTGATCTCCAAAGAACAATAGCACTACAAGAGAGCTAGCATCAGATGCCAACACAGAGAGAATAAGAGGGTGGAAATGCTAATGTCTAAGTCAAAGAGAATGTGGACAAGGCCTCAAACTCTATATTTGAAGTGAAAACAGACATGGCCAGAGCAGGTTCCTGGGTTAGAAGTAATTAAGACCACACATATTATGCATCATAATGTACAGGAAATGATGGTGCAAAGGAGGTCTCTAGTCCACCCCAAACTCACCTCAAACTTATAGTATAGGTTAAAAAAAATAATGGGATTCTCTGCCAACACAACTTCAAGCCAAATCCTTTACCTGCTGTCCCCCTTCCAATGAGAGAGTGGCCTGAAAGTCCCCCCTGTATGTAGGGTAATTATATGTCCTTTGCCATGAACACTCTTTCTTTAGTCATGTTCCCAGAAAAATTATTAATAGCACCCTCTTTAATTCTCAAAAGAGTTCTCATTTGGACTACAAATTACCACTCTATACAAAGATTCTGGAGCCCTAATGGTGCCAGGAACTGAGCTCAACACATTGCTTCCGCTGTTATTTAATCCTCACTATTATCATCTCTATTTTTACAGAAGAGGGCTTAAGACTTAGAAAGTTTAAGGAGCTTTCCCCAAATCCTACAATCATTAAATAGAAATAATGGGAATTAAACTCAAACCTATCTAAAGCTGAAAATGTGGGCTACAGTTTACTTATGTTTCTACAGTAAAACACTACTCCCTTGGCAGGAACATGAAAAGCTACATCCAGGATGAAACTAAATAAAGAAATGCATGAGGATTTAGTCATTCAAAATAAATGTGTATTTACCATGTTCCAAGTAACCATGTTCTAACTTACTTTAGTTGGGTCTCAAAGGATGACTAGTTTGACAGGAAAAAAAGGCAAGCATGGGGAATTGTATTTCAAAAAAGAGGAAACATAGAAAGAACATAGCCTAATAAAGAACTTATGGATGTTCAGTAAAATGAGAATAGAAGATTCCGGTTTATAGAATACAGTAGACCCCTTATCCACAGGGATATGTTTCAAGATCCCCAGTGGATGTCTGAAGCCATGGATAGTACCAAACCCTATATATACTGTTCCCCCCCCCCCACACACACACACCCCATGATAAAGTTTAAATTAAAAGGTAGAACTGGAGAGCATTATGCTAAGCAAAATAAGCCAGTCAGAGAAAGATAAATATCACATGATCTCAGTCATTTGTGGAATATAATGAACAACATAAACTGATGAACAAAAA
>NW_005361873.1:3282215-3327900 GCF_000412655.1 Myotis brandtii | reverse complement strand
AGAAATCAACCAAAGGACTTGTATGCATGCATATAAGCCTAACCAATGTATACAGACACCAGAGGGGTGAGGGCATGAGTGGGGGGGGGCAGGGGGGAATGGGGGGATAAGGACACATATGTAATACCTTAATCAATAAAGGGAAAAAAAGTTAGGTACAGTAGAGATCAACAGCAATAACTAATAATAAAATAGAACAATTATAACAATATACTGTAATACTAGTAAAAGCTGTGTGAATGTGGTCTCTCTCTGACAACCAAGACCACTACTAAGCAACTAGCTGGCAGTAGCATATACAGGACGGAGACACTGAACAGAGATGATTCACATCCAAGGTGAGAAGGAGCAGAACAGCACGAGATTTCATCACCCTCCTCAGAATGGCGTGCCATTTAAAACTTATGAACTTGTTTATTTCTGGAATTTTCCATTTAATATTTTCAGACTGTGGTTTACCACGAGTAACTAAAACCTTGGAAAGCAAACCACAGATCAGGGGGGACTATGTAAGCACAGAAAAAATCATTAAACCAAAGGCACTAACGGTTCATGAGGGCCAGAAGTAACACTGTGACAGTGAAGAATGAGAGGACAGGGGTGGTTTGAGAGATATTTAGTAGACTCAATAGCCATGTCCCAGTGATCAAATGGGTGGGGTAAGAGTGAAATAGATGGTCAGTCCTATCTGTGCCTCCCAAACTACCTACCATAGTCAAATGAATCAGAATTTCTAGGTGTCAGGCTTTGCAATCTGATTAACAAGTGTTGTCAGTGATACTTATCACCTAGAAAGTTGAGGAAACACTGGATAGTGGATACTGGTTTCATTAATAGAGTCAAGGATAGAAGAAAGAGCTTTTAAAAATTTTTAGAAATAATAAATATGATCCAAGTGGAAATGGTAACTGGGTATCTGAAACTGAAAGAGTCATGTTGGAATTTTTGAATTTTTAATGTAGGAAATTTCCCATGGGTAAGTGATAATTGATGTAATCACCCCCTGGGGTCAGATATGAAAGTGAGGAACCAAGAACAAAATCTCAAATAATGGTGACACTTAAAAAGCAGATGTAGAAAGAGGAACCAATTAGAGAGAGAGCAAGAGAGAAGTTTTGGAAATCAGAAAAGAACCAAGAAGGGATGGTGTCAGAAGCCAGAGAAACATGGTTTTCAATGAAGTGAGAGTGATTAACAGTGTCAGTGCCACAATAAGGAATCTGAATTTTCTCTTGAAATTGGCACTTAGGAAATCACTGTAACCTCACCAAGGCAGCTAGATCACAATGACATGGAAAGTAAATGGGAGTGAGAACATGTAGAAAACCAGCATTAGCTACACTTTCTAAAAAAGGAAAGGATTTGAGATTGAGAAGATGATACTACAGAGGAATCTGGAGTTGAAGAGAGCTTTTCTTTTTTCAAGTCCCTGATCAAGGCTGTCAGAAGTTGTCAAGGAAACAACGGATAGAGACTCAGGAAGAGGAGAAAGAACAAAAGACTTGAAGCCCAAAAAACCAGTAAATATTATTTTATATAAAGGGTACATAATCATGTTTTTAGGCCAAGGGGAAAGAGTCATGAGTAATGAGGCGGTTAACAGGTAAGAAAGAGCAGATAATGAATGGATGAGTGGCTATGAGGAAGTAAACAGAATAAGACTGAGTTATATAAGCATAACCAATGGACGCAAGACACTGGGGGGCACGAGGGGCGGGGGGCAGGGGGTGAGGGCATGTGCCGGGGAGGTAGCCAAGGTTAGGGGAAGGTCAATGGGGGGGAAAAAGGAGACATATGTACTATTATTTGTAATACTTTAAACAATAAAATAACATTTTTTAAAAAACTGTAAAAAATATAAAAAAAGACTGAGCTATAGATAGAGTTTTAAGAGGAAGAATGCATTTTCTCTAAAAGAGGAATAAAAAGGAAAGAATGGATAAAATCAAGAATTTTTGATGGACAAAGAAAAATTCAAGGAACATATGCGAGGTAGTTTCATCCCAGTAAAGTGGAAAACTAGGTGAGAGAGAGAGAGAGCCCATAGTGACAACTCTAGTGCAAAAAACTTTGGAAGACTATGGAAAATTGACATTTGAACCTCTTGACTTAAAAATTTTGCCTTGTTCTGTCCACCAAACCTATATTATGTTCTTACCCAACTGTGTTCTCACCTCCCACACTAAACCAGACTTCAAAATGACTGCAAAGACCCCAGCTTTGCCCTTACCCTTCTGAGATGCTGGAGAGGTTCTGTGAGGTAGTGCTATCCTAACATGGCAAGCAATATGTTTAGCTTTCCATTATTCACAGATTGTTCTGGCAATATTTTGGGGGGCCAGCATTCAACAGTTATTTCTTTGAAATAATGAACAGAAGATGAACTTTTCTTTTATGACTAGAAACCAACTATTCATGTGATAACACTAGATTTCTAAAATGGATGCTGAGAAACATGAATGCTAAATAGAGATTTCCTGAACAAATATATGCATTTTATGAGTGAGGAAACTGAAACTCAACAAATACAAATGATATGATACAAAGAAATGAATAAGTAGAAACCTAAGAAGGAGTCCTACAGGGCTTCTCTTCTCCATAATCTATGTTTTCTCTCCTCTCCATCTCTGGCTCTCTGCTCCTCTACAGAGTCCCCACTAACAAATCCACCAACTGCCCCTGCTTATACTGGATTGGGCATGACCCCTCTCCTGAAGGTGGACATTGAGAAGATGAGGAAAGTCCTTTACCAATAGACAAGGTGCTAAAGGTTGAGAGTAAACTTTGAAATATGTCAGAGAGAATTCTAAAGTAAAACCAAAGAAATATGTCCAAACCAGGCATTTCCCCCTAACAATTTCTCTGTGGTATGTGGTTTTTTTGATCTCTGACTTTTTTTGCCTTTCTTCAAAAGAGCTCAACACTGGATATATTCTTGGCTGTTGGTTCTTTCTTTCAATATCTTAAATATATCATTCTACTCTCTCCTGGTCTGTAGGGTTACTAACTGAGAAATCTGAGAATAATCTGATTATTTTTCGCAGGATGCCTTGAGAATTCTTTCTCATTCACTTTTGATAGTTTAATGTGTCTTGGAGAAGGTTTTTTGTTTGTTTGTTTGTTTTGTTTTGTTTTAATATATTTTATTGATGTTTTTTTGTTTTTGTTTTGTTTTGTTTCTACAGAGAGGAAGGGAGAGGGATAGAGAGTTAGAAACATCCATGAGAGAGAAACATCCATCAGCTGCCTCCTGCACACCCCCTACTGGAGATGTGCCCGAAACCAAGGTACATGCCCTTGACCGGAATCGAACCTGGGACTCTTCAGTCCCCAGGCCGACGCTCTATCCACTGAGCCAAACTGGTTAGGGCTTGGAGGAGGTTTTTTTCATTGAGCTAATTTCATGTTCTGTGATAGATGAATGGGTGAAGATGCAATATATATATATGATTACTCATCCATAAAAAATAAAGTGTTGCCTTTGAAACAATTTGAATGGGCCTAGAAAGGTTTATGATAAGTGAAATAAGTCTGTTAGAGGAAAACGAATACCATTTGATTTCATTTATACCTGGAATCTAAAAAACAGAACAAATGAACAAAAGAGCTCACCACTCATAGTACTTATCAGAGCACTTCATATCATTAAACTAACCAATGACAGCCTTTATTTCATTTATTTCACTCTTTAGGGAGTTGATTTTTTCACTGTTTTTTTTTCATTTTCTCTATTTCTCTGTTTTCTTATTACTTTATTTGTTATTATTCAGTAAATCTATGGGAGCCTGAAGTTTGGTTTAATTTCTAGATAAATTAATTATCTATCTCTCTGTCTTACAGTGCTAAACACATAATTGGTGATCAGCAAATGTCCTTGGATGAGAATAAAAATTTTCTCTTGATGAACTAACACATATGTTCATTAACCTTTTATCTATGTAACCGCTGCACCAGAGTGATAGATGCTGTAACTGTAACTACTAAAAATAGCATCCAATGACAGAAGATTGCTATGTGCCAGGCATTGTTCTAAGATCTTAACTTGAGTTAACAAATTCAGTCCTTAAACCAACCCTATAGGAAAAGTACTGTTATTTTCAGCTGCATTTTTAGAAAAGAAAACTGAAGCACAGAAAAGTTGAATAATCTGTCCAAAATCAAGCAGCTAAGTGACAGAATCCAGGTTATCTGACTTCAGTCTCTTTACCACTGTGCTATGCTGAGGACCATTATAATTTTTTGTGATTAGAAAAAATATTTTTTTAAAGTTACATGATTAAATTTTGAATTAATTTTTCTTGCAACTTTTAATTTATTCATGTAACTTTTCATGACAATGATCATTTTCTATTTAACAACTTTTAAAGAAATATTACTTGATTGTGAAAAGAGAGATTAATAATTTTTTAATTATATGGAATACATTTCTGCAAACCTGTCTTGTTTGCACAAATAAAAGTTCTTTTTTTTTTTACTTGTGATTAAACTTAAATTTGGGAAAATATACAAAGAGAGACTTGGATTTATTTTCCTAGTCAGGCAAGCTTAAAAGAAAATAAAAGTGAAAACATTACGACTAGTGGCAGAAACATTTGGAGAATAATATCTTTGCATTCATAAGAAAAGAAGTGCTCAACCCAGAAAAATTTCTGGGTTCCATTTCTCTTCAAACACTGAGGTGTGTTTTCTCTACCCCCATTCTCTATGTCCACCTGGGGAAGTAAGGAAACTGGGCAAGTGACTGTGAAATTTCATTTTATTTTTCTTGAAATAAAGTGTGTCTTCTTTGTTCTATCAGGCACTGCCTCGGTGCTTGTAATTCTTAACAATCCTTCCTTTACAGAGATCTAAGTGGCATAGAAAATGGTTGCCAAGTATTCAAAACCATCACAAGTCGTAAGGGATTATATTTGAGTGAGAAGCTGCTAAAATTGTTTCAAATCACCCAATTTCACATAGTTGAAATGTGAACAGGGGAACAGAGGTGAAATGTAAGCTTTTAAAGGAATGTTAACTGCTATCATCAGGGAAAGATATCAAAAAAAAAAAAAGAACCCACAACCCTACTGTCAGTAAAAATATGGATATATTCACTGGGATAGGGGGCGGGGGGTGCCAGATGGGGAAAACGATGGAACAGAAAACAAAAGGGCAGACAATGTGAAATCTCTGTTTAATAAACACAGCTGGGATGCAGCTGAAGTTGAGGAGACATAGAAGCTACCTATTTGCTCACAAAGAAAATCTGCTAATGGTGGAAGTGAAACTGAATATTTGGTGAATGAATGGGCATTTTCATGCCAAGAAATAGGCATGATTATTTATTCCCAACAGCTTGTAGGACTTAACATTAAAGAGAAATCGTAAGAATCAAGGACTGCCAGGAGAGGATGTCTGCTGGCTTGTATGGGAAGCACATTGACTGTAAAAAAAGGAGAAATGTGCAAATCTTTGCAGCCATAAATGCACTCAAAAAGCTACTGATAATATCCTGATGCACTTGGGCATTATAATGCATGCATGACATTCTTAATTAAGGAAGATAAGGTTTTTTTTTATTCCAGATGTAAGATTTTTTTATGACTGAATGATTTTATTTATGAGACAAATCAGCCAACAGTAGTGTCTTATTGAAAGAAATATAGTTCTTAAAATATAGCCTTATAGATATGAAAGTTGTAAGTTCAGTAGATTTACAGATCTTAATTTAGATTAATTTTAGTTATTAAGATACTGACTGGAATGCATGATATGAGAACTCATTATAACCCTACCTATTATTCTGTGACATGAAATAGATTTTCACCTACCTTGATAACTTAATACATTTGGCTTTGTTAGGAGCAGGAATTCAAAAACTTGTTCGTCAACAATTATGAGATATTTTTATTTTTCACCAAGGGTTCACACCTCCTTTGCCCAAATTACTGGGTTTCCCTCCTTTAGGCCAATATGAACACTTAAGCATGTAAATCTGCTCATCATTCAAGATGATCACTGGATTTTGCATTAGCCTTAAAATCAGTTCATTTTTTTAGGAAACTCAACTGAATTTTTTTTTTCTTATTCAAAAGTATAGGTCATGAGCTATCTGAATAAATAAATCTCTATCCTAGCCCTTTAAATACTACTATATTATAAAAATGCCCATTCTATAGGGTCAACCAGATTCTGTCCTTACAAACTGGAGCAGAAAATAAGGGAATTGTAAATTCTTTCTTAGATAGTAAGCTCCTATTTTTTCTATAAAACATTTATTATCTGCTATATGCAAAACACTATTGTAAGCCCCTGGTAGAATTCAAAGATGAATAAGGCACAATCTCTGTCCTCAAGAGACTTAAAATTAGTAATAACTCAAGGATTGAACAAGGTATGTGAAAGGGGGTAAGGGTGGAAACTAGAAGCTAGAAGTGTTTAGTGGTGAATATGGTAATAACCAGCCCCCAAATCTCAATTTGGTATTGTGCTGTGGCACTGGTTAGTTTTGTTTTGGTATGAGTCATTGTAAATTCCTGTACCATGCTCAGGATAAAAAGCCATTTCCAGGAAAGAAAAAATAACAACAACAACAATAAACTAGAACAGGCCACATATCTTTGCTGATGGGCACTCATAAATAGTGTAGGAGGAAATAAATGTGCCCGCTTGGAAGTCTGAAGAAAGAGAAATCAGCAATCTGCTGTTGACTTCCTGTTTAATTTTAAACTAGTCATTTAACCTCCTCAGGCCATGATTTCTCCATCTTTGAGATGGGTAAGTAATATTGAATAGGGTGCCAGGAAGACAAAAATGATAATATTTGATTATTTAATGAATTTTACTTGCTAGGTTTAAATGATCTAAAAGGCTCTCCATGCATGATCTGATATTGTGTTCAGTGTGAGTGGCTTCCTCTGAAGCTGTGTGAGTTAGCACACTGCCCGAAATGCATTTCCCCTGGCAGTAGACTGGGATGCAAACCCAGCAGTCTCACTTGAGGATTTATGGTCATAACCACTAAGAAACACTGCCTCTCTGAGGCTAGAGAGGAGATGATGCTAATAAAAATGTTGCAAGAGCTGAAAATGCTAACTGTGTTGAGATTAAAGCCCACTTAGTTTCTAGTTTCTAGCGTTGCATGGCAGAAAAAACCACCCTGTGTAAAAATTTCAAGACTTTCAATGTTTTTTTGCAAGCCTTAGTACAATTTATCTTAAGGCTTAGTCCCCCATATCAGCAGTGCTTGGAGAAACCTTCTCACTAACAAAAGCATTGACAGCTCTCAAGTGAACGTTACAGTATGGACCCGGTGATGCCGGGATATTATATCTTGGGTGGGATGGACATAATGGGCTTCCCTGTCCACAGGACAGTGAAAGGATAAACTGCCTTTGACTGGGCCATTCTCTGAACTGTAAGTGCATTCATTTGTTAATATCCCCCTTGATTCTTTGATGTGATGTAATAAGTAAACATAGAAAGAGAATCCAGTCACAGATGTGTTCATTTTAACAATCTCAGTCAACTTCATAGGGTGCTCAAAGAAAATAATGGATCCTCATTGATCTTTCCATCCATCTACAATTCACTCAAAAAACATTTGTTGATGCGCTTCTCTGGCCAAATATGTAAAAATTATCTGGAGAAACTTATTGAAACCACGGAGTGACAGTAACACTTAAATAAGTTCCATAGTTTTAAAAATTTTACTGTTATTAGTAAGAGATTATGACGGGAATCTAGATGTGAGAAATGGTCAAATATCAATGATCTTTTCTTTATTCAAGCAATGAAGTACATGGTTTGCTGATTAGAAATGGGGGAAATCTCTATTCAAAATAGCAATGAGATAAAAGAATCTGTATGAAGAACATTGTAAGATCTTATTGAAAACTACAACAAGACCTGAACAACAACAAAAGAAACACATTGTATTTACTGTACACCAAGCATATACTAGGTTCTAGGGTTCAAAGATGATTGAGAAATATCCCTACCCTCAGGCAGCTATAATCTGATGAGAGAGGAGACAAATCAAAAAGTAATTAAAACTGTGGCAAGAGCAAAATTAAGGACTCCTGTGAGGAGAGGACCAAACAACTTGATCTAGTGGAAACAAAAGAAACACATTGTATTTACTGTACACCAAGCATATACTAGGTTCTAGGGTTCAAAGATGATTGAGAAATATCCCTACCCTCAGGCAGCTATAATCTGATGAGAGAGGAGACAAATCAAAAAGTAATTAAAACCGTGGCAAGAGCAAAATTAAGGACTCCTGTGAGGTGAGGACCAAACAACTTGATCTAGTGGAAGCATAAAAGGCTCCATAGAAACAAGGACCTCTGGCCTGGCTCTGAGAGGATGTGTACAGTCCATTTAGATAGCCCCTTCTTCATGGGGAGGAGCATAAAAGACTCCATAGAAACAAGGACCTCTGGCCTGGCTCTGAGAGGATGTGTACAGTCCATTTAGATAGCCCCTTCTTCATGGGGAGGAAGCCCCTCCGTCCCTTCCCTGCCCCACCAAATTCAGTAAAGCAAAATGGCCTTATCTGTAGCTGCTTTTAAAGGACAGGTGAAACCTGTTTACTTTCTAAGATCCTAAAAGAGCAGCTTAGATTGCTTATCATTAGTTAATCATACCATTAGCCCAAGTCTGGGTAAATATGACACGGAGACAATGAAGACAGACCAGGCATGGAAGACCCCATTCCAAAACCCAGTCTGTACCAGCTCATGGTGAAATCTTGGGCAGCACAAACTGATACAATGAAAAGAAAAAACACCTTTTTTTTTAAATTGCAGTTTGAGCTGAACTCCTGGGATGTATTAATAAGGACCCTTCAGAAAGTGCTCCTTTATTTAAAAGGAAAGGAGGGAAGCAGACAGGTGGGAGGGAGGGAGGAAGGGAACCATGGGCCATAGTTGTTGCTGTTGTTCTTACTATTGAAAGGAGGTCCCCTGCGTGGGGTCTGAAAGGAAAGGTAGATGGTCCCTCATTTGGAGAGTCGTTCCTGGGAGCCTCCTGGGAGTCTTCCCATCTCAGAGCCATGTGGAGGGAGCATTGTGTAGGCAGTGGCATGGAAAGCCAGGGCTGGGTAAGAAGTAAGATTCTTATATTCAACCGTAGATTTTTTTCCGTGGAATGCTCTCTGTTGTGTTATGTTGTGGTGCTTTTGGGGAATGGAGAAGGGGGTGGTGAGCAGTGTGAGCCAAAGCTGTCCCCACTTGAGAGCAGGAACCGTGTCTGCTGTGTCCACTGTCACAGTGCTGGGCATATGGTGGGGTTTCCATAGGAAGAAGGAGTGAAAGGAGGGCTTGTGGGAAAGCTGTGCATCTGGGCATTAGTATGCCCATTGTGAACAATTACCTGGTAGTGTCTATTGAAATAAAATCACATATGCTCTTAGATACAGCAGTATCACTTTTGAGAAACCATTTGCCAGAAATCAAATTATGAGTATGAAAGAATTTGTGTACAGAAATGCTAATAGCAGCATTGTTGGGTGGTGGCCAGGAAATAAGGACAAGCTAAATGTTTATCAGAAGAAGAATGACTTATTAAATTATGTTTTGCTATACTGTTAAATAATATGCAGCTATCTGATGTTTATCTCTCCCTCTCCCTTCCTCTCCAAAATCAATAAAAAACAAACAAAAACACACACACACAATAAAAAAACAAATGAGCAAAAGCAATGATGAGACAACTTACAAAAGAAATACAGATGGACATACAAAAAACTGTTAAGTTTTCTTAGTAACTGAAGAAAGATAAGTATAAATTACAAGTACATACCACTTTTAAAAATCAAATTGATAATGATTTTTAAGTTTTAACTTTGAAAAGACGGCTTCAAATTCATCCCTAAATGCAAGTGACACCATCCAAGTGGCTGCCGTCGCCATCTGTTGGTGGCAAGCAGAGGTAACCCGTCTTTGCTCTGAAGCCTAACGTCGTTCCTCTGTGAAAGCTTGTAAATCAAGTTTGGAAGAACAAGGATGCCTGTACCTGTGCGGTTTGCTGTTTGGGGAAGGAAATGACTTTCTCATTCTAGGCTGTAAAGGGGATAAAATGGTACAGTCTATGGAGGGAATACATATAATAATAATTTAAAACTATATATGTATGTACATATATTTTAAGTATGCACACACACACTTTGATTGAATTAGTCTGTTTATGATAAAGAAATTATCTCAAATAGGAAAAAATTTAAATCTGAAAGTAGGTCCATGAAAGCATTGGATGAGTAGCAAAAAAAAAAAGGAAATAGATCTATTTGCTATCAATAACAAATCTGTTAAATAAATAAATCCAATTTGATGAATTCACTAAAATGTTAATGCATAAAAAAATGAAAACTACTCATGACACTAACCTAAGCTATAGTGATAGAAAGAAAATGACCAAGCCCTATGTACATAATGAGTCTACTTTCTTGTTTAAATTTGGAATTATACATGCCAAATGCTAAAAGTGGTCGTCTGTGGGAGGTAGAATTATAAATGTTTTCATTTTTCCTTGTGTGTATTAATGTGTCTCCTACTTTCTACACTAAATACATACTACTTTTGTAATCGTAAAGGACAATTCTTGAGAAATGGACAGAGTGGGGGGGGGGGTCACATATTTGCCAAGTTCTTGGAATCATTGCAGTAGGTGGAAGTGACAAAATCAAGTTGATAAAAGCTAGATGCTCCACCGTGCCACTGGTCGCTGCCTACAGCTGCCCTGGAGTCCCACTCTGCCCTATTTCTCTCCTTTCTCCTCTGCCCCAGGCTGGGCCTCCAATTTGATTTATAGAAATCTCCAGGATCTATGCTCCTTGCCCATCTGCCTCTACAGAACAACAAGCTCTTCCTACTCTCCTGCTTGTTTTTAATTCCCATTTCAAAGCCTGTTTCCTCTGAAAGGTTATCCCAAGTTTGCCTAAATATTCTGTGGTAATATTTCCTGCTAGAACAATATGTGATCTTAACTAAATTGATTAACTTCTCTGTGAATCAGTTTTCCTAAAAAATTGGAATAATAATAGTACCTATATATTAGGGTTGTTGTGGTGATTAAATGGGTTAATACATGTAAAATGCTTAAAATAATGCCTGGTAAATAGCTGAGCCACAATCAATGCTGATGGTTCCTATTATTTAGCAATTGTTTTTATTTTATTACTAGTGCCCCAGTGCACAGATTCATGCACATTGAAAGGAAATTAATTAGAAGGTGGCCGGCAGGGTGGGAATAGGTGAGAGGGGCCAGACACGCCCTGGAGCCAACCTCCCGTGATCCCTCCCCAGCCGGCCACACCTGAGGCAGCATTGTGGCTTAAAGGTCATCTGTGGAGTGGGCTGGGTCCCTCCAGCAGGTGGGGTCCCTCGGCCTGGCCTGTGGGGATCAGGCAGAAACCGGCTCTCTGACATCCCCCGAGGGGTCTTGGATTGTGAGAGGGCAGTTCTCGGGTGATGCACCCCAGAATCAGGCTCCCTCCTCTCTGGTTACGGGTGCATCACTGAGAACCACCGCTGCCAAGTCACCGCAGATGCTCCTGAGTTGAGCATCTGCCCCGGGGTAGTCAGTGCGCATCATAACTACCAGTTGAATGGTCAGACGGTCACTTAACCTTTATATATATATATATATTTTTTTTTTTTCAGAGTCTGTTCCATAGCACCCTGGTTCTATAAGGTATGAATAGGTATCAGGTTATAAAAATAAATTTAAGTAAGTGAGGGAATCACAAGGTAAATAAATGAGTAATGTTCTTTACTGCACAATTTATAGGATCTGCACTAAGTCTGAATGAGGAAGATAGAGTGTGGTGGGTTTCCAAAATTCTATTTTTAAAAAACCTTTGGATCCCTTTTCTTTTTCCTTTTTATTGAATTTATTGGAATGACACCGATTAACAAAATTATACAGGTTTCAGGTATACATCATCTGTACACTGTATTGTGAGTTCAACACCCCAAGTCAAGTCTCCGTCCATCACCATTTATCCCTCCTTTACCCTCCTCCATCTCCCCTTACTCCCCCTCACACAACCCACACACACACCAGCAATCCCACACTGTTGTTCATGTCCATGGGGTTTTTTATTTTTCTCAGTCCTTTCACCCACCCACCCTGGACCCCTTTTATCAAATCATCTTAATGAATGTTTCTTCTATACAAGCTAATGTGTTTGTTTATTTATCATACATAGTTTTGTTGTTCTACCCCTATTTACTTCTGCTCAGTAAAATGAGGACAAAAACCTGGACGCTTTCATTTTTTTTTAAACTTTAAATAGATTCATTAGTTGTGGGGTTT
This sequence comes from Myotis brandtii, assembly GCF_000412655.1. Lineage (NCBI taxonomy): Eukaryota > Metazoa > Chordata > Mammalia > Chiroptera > Vespertilionidae > Myotis > Myotis brandtii. The sequence goes on along the minus strand of NW_005361873.1, from coordinate 3,315,603 downwards.
TTGTTTGGTTGGTGGTTGTTGTTGTTGTTTTGGTTTTTGTGGTGTTCTGTTGTGTGTGTTTTTAACAGTTTTAAATAAGAACTATATAAGTGTGAGGTGATGGCTCCTTTCTAAATGATTTGCTTTTCTGAGGCATGAAAACTTTCTTGCCTGGCTCCTATGGATTTGAAATACATTTTTGTTGAATGGAACAATGAACAGATAGCAAGAAAAACCATTCCACGGTGTAAAATAATGAGTAAACTAACTGTTTTGGAGAGCTGACTACAGCACTGGTTCTGGGAAGGGAGGCTGTGTGCTAACATGAAATGTGCATATTACATATGTAATTTACACTGCACTGTTTCATGTTTTTAGAAATGTAACCCAGGAAAAGCTTGCAAATAACTCGGAAACACAGCAGCACATGGTGCCATAGAGCACCCTTTTCAAAGCCTGTGCAAGTGCGGACTCGAGAGCTGATTTAAGCAGTGGAGTTGGCTGGCTCCTCTTTTGGGTTCTCTGTATATTGAAGTCCATGAACAGAATCTTCTCCTTAGTGGCACACATGCAGGTGGTCTGGGCTTGTAAGCTTGGAGGCTCACCCCGTCCTCAGTTTACAATTCACACTCTTGTTCCACCCATAGGTAGGCTTTTTGGCCCACTGACCCATAATCACCCAAACAATTGTGTTTGCACCCAGGATAGGAGTTTTATCTAAATTACAGGATGCTTGGGACTGCCTGCCCTTTGCAGATGATGGATATAGATTAGCTGATCTAAACAATTAGTTAAGGAACAATCTGATCCCTGTTGACAATTAGGAGTTTAAGACATCTTGCTGACAGCTGTGGTGACAGTGGACGGACAGGAAAACTACCCCTCCCTGAAATTAAGAAACCGGTCTTTCTGATTTACAGGCATGTTTTGTGTTTATGCTGTGGCTTCTTTTGTAAAGGACTTAAAAATCACTGAAAGGATTGCCACCTAGTAGCAATGCCTGCTACATAGTAGAAACTGTAGAAATGGCAATCTATAATTCTAGCTGAATCATTTCTCAGATCCAGCTTCTCAGAGCATTGCTCTGGCAGGTGAACACAGAGACAGCTGACACCTTATACTTTCCCTGAAGGAAGTCGACTTAAAAATGTAAATCAAGATATCTTCGGAGACAGCACGTGTGGGACACTTTCCCGCCCCGGCTTTTCAATTTCCCAAATATGAAAGGCTGTGCAGCTTACAGAGCTATCCCCTGTAACCTGTCCTAGATACGTTTTAGAGCAATGGGGTTTAGAGAAAATACTTTATTTGGGGAATCTAGAAATCCTTAGATGCCAACAGAGTACCACTATTTTGCAACCACCATCAAAAAGGGAACATTGTAATTAGAAATACTCTGAAGAAAGAAATAATTTTTATGACAGTTTTGCATGTTTACATAGGATCTTTTCCCAGCTCCCCCGTCAATCGAATAAGCCTGTGCATGTGCTGCGCGCAGGCTCCGTCCCTGCAGAAAAGAGCACATTTCTCCAGGAAGGATTGAGAGGAATGTGGCCAAATCCTAAATCCCTCCTTCCCCATGAGAAAAAAATAAAACGGAGAGAGAATCGGAACATGGATTTCTATTTCAACCTTTCTTTCTTAGATCTTTGAATTACAGGATATTAAAAATAAACCTAGAAGACATCGCAGTGAATTTTTGGAGCAGCTGGAAAAGAAACCATAAAACGCATGATTACAATCAACAAAGTGTGATAACAGCTGAACGCATTAGACCCATCCTGAAAAAGCCAGACCCCACCCGCTTCCCCTCTCAGGCCTTTTCGATAGAGAAGGGGATGTCACACAATACAATCCAAACACGTTCTCTGTCCATATTGGGTTAAGAAAACATAGCGCTGGTCATTGTCCCCAAATGACAGACATCCACAGATGGGGAGCGGGAGGATTTGACTTCCACCTCGCTGTCATTCCACCAGACAGATCCTGTTAGGGAAACGGCCACCTGCACCAGGCAGTGGCCTGTGTACTCCACAAAAACAAGTTCTCCTTGGCGGTCACTGCCCTCTGGAAGCCTCAATCATTCCTCTTTGCCTGTCTGCCTTTGGCTATGATAGTGAAAGGAAAGCGCCCACAGTATGTAACTTTTCTTCCCTTCAGGAGAGTTCTCAGTTCAAAGGGCCTCCTTCGTTTTACTGTGGAACCCTTAGAAATTGCCCCGTTGAAGAAATGCCTTTTTGATGTGGGAATACAATACTTCAGTTTCCCTAGCTGTTATCTGACTGGGTGTAAAAGTTGTCTAAGTAACGGTGGGGGCGGGGGGGAAGCTAAAGATGAAATTTGGTTCGATGAAAATAGTTACAGGATTTTGAAACATCTGCTTTAAACTGTATTTGTTAGTTTTGACAGCCTGAGTGTGAAAACTTAGTTTTATGTTATGAAATTTTTATTTCTTTCACTGGCAAATTTTTTAAAAAGGAAAAGTTATTCTTCAGGAGGAAGTTATGATGTGTGTAAGCAGAACGTCAAAGAAAAGAGACTGTTGGAAAACCTGTGAAAAAGTTCATGCCCAAACAGAGAATTTCAAAGGAGACACCATATGCTTAACTCTGTATTCAAGCATAACCTTTCATATACGCAGGTTTTCACCCCTCATTTTTAGATCATGAAAAATGTCTTGGTATTTTCAGCACCCTTCATGTGGGGGAACTCGTTTTAACGCACAAAGTTAAATACAGGAACCTCTTTAAAAAAGGACACTTTGTTAGGGTCGGGGCATAAAAATTTTTTACAGCATAGCCCTTAGTTTCCTTTCAAATCCAAATACTTCTGTAGAAAATAACATCAAACATCAACATTTAAATATTAGGTTTAATAGTTAGGATCTGTTGAGTATGTAAAGCTGACATTGAGATAGCAAATAGTTCCCGAGGTGGCTTTTATATTTCTCTAGAAGCGGAGCATTTCAGAATTGATCCAAACATATTTGGTATCAGATCTCTTACCAGAGAGTTAAGCATCCAGACAAAAAGAAACCCACATCTATGATAATTTTATATCAAATAAGCTTATATTGATCTAATTTTGCATAATGAATGACTTCTTTTTTAAAAAAAATTTTTTTAAACTTAAAACCAGATATATTATTTTTATACCAAAAAAAACTTTCTTTAAAAATGTAAAGACAATTACTTGACAAGAATTTGTGTGTGTGTGTGTGTGTGTGTGTGTGTGTATAAAGATAGATAGATAGATCCATGACACTTTAATTTACAATAATTATTAAACCATTATTTTGAAAAATAAAAATATAGCTTGCACAATGATTAATTAGCATGGTAAAAACAATTGCCCTACAGCCATCAGCAATCCTGTGTTTCAGAGCATTTTATAATTTGGGAAAGTGCCCCTTAAGTAAATGAGTAAGATAAAAAATGGTAGATATGGCACAATCCAAACTGTGCATATGGGAGAATATCATCTTCTTGGCAGTGGGAGATGTTGATGGCTGAGCAGTAGTCTTCAAGAAGGAGACCTGACTTTGGGTGGTGAACCCACAATACAATATACAGATGATGTATTATGTAATTGTACACCTGAAACCTATATAATTTTATTAACTAATGTCACCCCAGTAAATTCAATTAAAAAAAAAAGAAGGGTCCGTTTTAAAATGAATCATATGTATTTCTATAGCCGTGAACCTTATCCTCTGTGTTTCTCTTCCTTTGAAAGTGGAGTGTTCTCTTTTTTCGCTTCGCACAGAGCTATATATCTGCCTCGTTAAACAATAAAAATGATTGAGATTATTAGGGGAACAGAGTCTCATTTGCAGTTTATTCCAAAACTTTGCATATTTCTTTAATACTTCTCATAGGGCATAGTCCAAGGTGCTAAACTAAAACAAAGATGTTAGCTTGAAATCTTCTGTTGTCATGAAAAAATGCGCACACTAACTCTGACTTTAATAATAACTTTAAATCACTTTGACACATTGGATTTTAAAACTGTGTTGTATGGCATAATTTATTAAAAAGTTAAAAATGGCCAGTTAGATATTAAGGTTTTTCTCTTCAATCTATTAAAATATTTTTAGAAACAAAGTTTAACTCAAACTTTGAAATTATGTGCTACTATTTCTTTTATTCAAAACCTTCATTTTTCTATCACCTGTTCAAACATACTTGGGATTGCTATGTATACAATTGTCCAACCGATTTCTAATTACTTTATTTTCATCAGTGCTGGACGGCCCATGGGTGTTTTACTGTAAATATTTTACATGCACAGTGACAAAGAGCTACACAAGTTAGAGCTTGAGAAGGTTCATTCTCTGCTGCCTACAATAGCGCAATGAAGACAAGGGTGGGCAAATCTGGGCCTTAGAGCGCCACCCCATGGTCAAATGAGCGAAGGCACCACCAGGATGTGCCCTGTTCTTTCACTCAATATTCTCTACTTAGTCACGATAAAGGTAAAAGAATGTTTGTTTACTCAGTTATTCAAAACGTCAGCAATCCCAAATTTACTTTCCCAGCACTAGTGCTTGAGCAATTGCTTAATTTAGAACTCTCTTCAAATTCTTTGTACTGTAACTTAAAGAAGAGCCTTTTTTTTTTTAAGTTAGAATAGAAATGTGTGTGGATACAGGCACAACAAAGAATGCCTTGTGAGTCTCTGTTACCAAATTCACCTCACGAAAATTCTAGTTTAATGATAAATTTCAATACCTAAACTAAGTATTCATAATGTTTTAATATTGTGATTTTTAAAGGAATCATAAGTTTTGCTAAAATTGCCAAAACCAATAAATAATACATACAATTAGTCCTTCTGGGGTGTTAAAACGTTAGATTCATGGATAAGAAAATTAGGAACAAAAGCAGGCTGCTGTGAAATGACAAATAAATTCTTGCATGGATTAAAATTAAACTTTTTACAGCTATGCATCCCCTCCATTCTCACCCCAGTGATCTCTTTTATGTAAAGTAAGAACATTGCCTTTCCTGTGTTCATCCCTTTTTTGGAGTAAAAGGGAAGAATATGATTGAAATTCTGCTTGCCATTTTGTGTCCACATTAGCAGAATAAAAATGTTTTACTAACCCTGACTTGAAGCCTTTTTGTTTGTGTTAACTATTTAAAATTTCGTTACCATTGCTACATTTTTCAAGATTAGTAAATCCTCAAGACTCCCACACATAATGGAAAAAATCCATTTGCAAATGTAACAAACCCTGGCAGAGGCATTTCTTCAGGCCATTCCCAAGGAAGGGAGCTGGGACAAGGGGCCGGATTCAGGGGTCTAGTCCAGCATTTCTGGATCCACACACCCCTTTTTTCCAAAAAAAAACCTTCCCGGTCGACTTCACAAATGGCTTTTGCAGGCATAATTGGGGAGAAAACCAGCAGTAGTTAGGAAGAAAGATATAAACTCTGTAAAGAAAAGAAAAAGTTAAATAATGGAAAACTTCCCAGAAAAGGCACTTGGAAAATTGGACAGCAAGACTAGTTGAATGGCATTTTTCTGCCCGTGCCCCAACCCTCTCTTCCAATGACTTCTTTTGTGTCAACAGAACTACCACTTTTCTTGTCTCTTAGGCTTTCTCTTCTTCAGAAATTGGTGATGATAATAAAGCATTTTTAAATGAGCAAAGCCATTGTTTGCCTTGTTCTGTTCTCACTCCTGAAGGGGATTTCCCTTGTGTTTTAAAGATGGAGTATGAAAACTTTTCAACTTAAAGATAGTACATGTTAATGAAACTGTTGTTTAATGAGTGATATAAATGTATAAATCAAGCATACGGTCAAAATGAAAGATGACATAAAGTAAATGGAAGAAAAAAAATGTGTGTTTTTTAATATTTCATAGTTCAGGTTAACCCTGCTATATTTTTAAATTGTGGAATATAGCTTACACAGAGATGAATATAGAAAACATTTATTGCATAAGAATAATAAAATAAACACATGTGTAACCACCTATCAGTTAAGAAATAGCACGTGCTCTACTTTAGAAGCTCTGGTCTGCCTCTTCTTCATTATAGTAGTTGCCTTCCCACAGAGATAACCTTTATCCTGACTTCCGTGATACTCATTCTCTTGTTTTTTACTGTCTACATGAGTGTAAACTGAATGATTTTGCATGTTTTCATCCATCTCCCTGAGGATGGGAATTTTAGAGTTCATAAACTCCCACCTCTTTTCCTGGCCAAAAGATTCAAGTTTCCCAGGATCCACATCCCCTTCCCAGTGGACTTCAGTCTCAATTCCAGTTTACTCTATGAGATTCTTATGCTGTAGATGACAGGGTGCATGTGAGTAGCTTATAACCAGTGCATTCTATGATGCTCCAAAATTGTCAGGCCAGGGTGTAGGCTAACATGTCGGAAGAGTAAGTGGACAGCTATATTTTCCAGGTTTCAGACCCATCATTCTGGCATCTCAAAATATGTCTCAATATATGCCGGAAAACTACAATTTGGGGCTTTGGGGCTTTGACTTAAGTGTGTGTTCTGAAAGCAAATAACTCACTGCTTTAGCAAGTATATATTCTTTATAGGATAAGAAGTTCTTAGGCTGGCTTCTGGGGTCATGTTTTCAAACAGGACATGGTAAGGTTAAAGGGACAGAAGAGCTCATTGATGGAACTTCTTGAAGACTTGCATTTGATGACTGAATAGCAAAGCCAGGTAGAAAAGAGAAGTGCTTTGAATATAACATGGATGTCAGCAGGGGCCCATTGAGTTTAAGCTTCAGATGGTGGTCGTGGTTGATTGGGATAAATGCTGGCTTCCTGAGGTATTTCTTCACAAGTTTCTTCTGGTGTTTTGCTGTGAAAGGGAATCTGTAATCCATGGAGAAGGTCAGCATGTGAAACAGAATTGAAAGAAAACTGAAGGAAGAGTTTACTAAACACTTTGGACAGCCCAACACAGCATGTAGCTCCTACACGAATTAACACCTCAAGGGTTTTTGCACAAAACAGTATGGTGTTTTCACTAGGAAGATATACTTAGGAACTTTTGAAAAGTATTCTTCTAGCAATACAGTGTCCCCAACATTGCCCAAAACATTCACTTAATTTAGATTTGGAAACCAGAGGGTATGTCTAGATCCAGCCGCATTACAAAAGTCATGAGTATCCATCAAGTCCCTCTTTATAGCCTCTGTTAAACTGTGTTCCTACAGATGGGAGTTGGCACAAAGCACAGGCAGAAGTGGTATGTAGAAGTCAAGCAACATGATTTGCGTGGTTGAGCTGATGGAACAATGAATTATATTACGTTCCTATACCCAGAATATTAAATTTGTTGAACAGATAAAGCCCAAAGATTCTGGTACAATCCAAAAACCCAAGGTATCTATGATCAGACTCTAATTATGCCCTTGTCTAATATTTTCTAACTTTGTACATTGCAGTTACCCAGAGAGCTTTAAAAAATACAGAAGCTTGTGTTCTACACCCAGAGATTCTGATTTAATTGGTCTATAATGCAGCCCAGATATTAGAGTTTTAAAAGATGCCCAGGTTATTCTAATGTATAGTCAAGTCTGAGAGCCACTGGGCTAATCACTCTAGAATTGACCACATGTTATAATCTAAATCAAAGATAATAAGAGGTAGGGAGCACAAGGATTTGTTCCCAGGTACTACAATGAAATGAATGGTGGCCACCCAAAAATATATATCCAGGTTTAATCCCTACTACTGTGAAAAAGGTTTGTGCAGATGTCATTAAATTAAGGATCTCAAAATTGAGAGCATCCTGGATTATCTGTGTGGGCCCTAAATTCAGTGACAAGTAGGTTTATAAGTGAAAGGAGAGGGATATTTGAAATGGAGACAGGAGAAAGCCATCTGAAAAAAGGAGGCAGAGATTGGAGCTATGTAGACACAGCCAAGAACTATTGAGGCCACCAGCAGCTGGAAGAGACAAGGAAGGACTATCCCCTAGAGTCTTTAGAGGATGTCCAGCCCTGACAGTACTTTAATTTCAGACTTCTGGCCTTCAGAGCTGTGAGAGAATAAATTTACATTGTTTTAAATCACCCAGTTTGAGATAATATGCATGGCAGCCTTGGGATTAACACATTGTTCAACTGCTCTATTCACATTAGCTCATTTAATGCTCACAAAAATCCTTACAAGTGAGGTATTATTATCCTGAATTTTAGAGATGAAGAAACTAAGGCTGATAGCTTGCTCTAGGTGCGGAGCCAGCAGTGCTACAACTAGCATTTAAACTTGGTCAGAGCCATACCCGGTGGGATAGCACTCAGAGCATGGGTCTTCCAGAATAATGATGGCCACTTTGGATTCATTAGGTGCAAACATTTCCTGATTCCAGCCCCACCTTATCCCCAAGGTCAATATGCTCTATCTTTAAAAAATTTTAGACACAGTTTGTGCAAATGATTCTTCTCTGTTCATACACATTAAACTACACACTTGGAATTAGATATCTGGGAAGAAGGATGTTAAAATTCATTTATATTTGCTATCAAGATTTTCCAAGCCTTGGGGAGTTGACACACCTATGTACACTTACTAATCTTTAAAATCACTAAATCTAAGCTAGGTATCTTAAAACTTGAATTGTATTTCCAATTCAGTTCATAAGATCTGGGACCTAGAAGAGACCACTCGACTCTTCTATATTTCAGTGTTCTCATCTATGGAACAGCATAGAAACCCTGCCCACCTCTCAAGGATATGTGTGTGAAAATGCCTTGAAAATGATAAAGCTCTCTACAGATTTATGTAGTGACTGTGTTTGCCATGGATACGGCTGAAAGCCATACAGGCTCTGTGATTGCAGTAACTATGGAGGGTAGAGCAATCAAATGTCTTTTTTTAAAAAAAAAATAAGAACTGGGTATTGAAAGGGTAAAAAACAAAATAGAACAAAACAAAAAAATACATTGCTGCTGCAGAGTCAGTAAGTCTTTATAAGGCTCCAATCTCCAGAGAGAGTCATATAATTGCCTTAATGTGATTAACAATAAAAATAAATTTATTTAAAAAGGAATTGCCATGATTCTGGTAGTTTGTATAAGAAATTTCTTTTTGTTAGTTTTTTTCTTCCAATACCCTAAATCATTCTTTCTTCTCATCTATTTTGAACTTAAAGCCAACAGATATGTTGAATTCATAGATAAATTAAATAGAATACTTTTTTCTTATATACAGAAAACAGTATGATTTTATACATACACACAGAGAGAGATGGATTTAAAAAATAATCTTCAAATTAAAGGATAATGATTAAAGAACAGATTTTCTTTAATCAATAGTACCTGTTGTAATTGTAAATAGCAACATAAATAGAAAACATGATTTTATAGAAACTAAATATTTTAGTACAATTTTGACACAACTTTCACAGAGTTTGATAAGAAAATTTATTTTTCTTGATATGTGAGACTAAATTTAATGCAGCAAAATAGGAAACTGGTCACTTTCTCAAGGATCATAGTATCCCCCCACCCCCAACCCCCTCCAGTGCAGTCACTTTACTTTTACTTGTGCAGCATCAGACCTCCAAAGTAATCATTCTTTGGGACATAGCCAAATATTTGGCATTCTGAAATCCCTGGAGTGCAGTATCTTCAACCTTCATTACATATAGGGAGTTTTTCAGAAAGCTATCACAACCCAGAATAATATAGAAAAGAATAAGTTCAGCGATGAACACTGATCCCAACATTATGAAATAAATATGCTGTGATTCTTATACCTAGACTTAGCCAATAAAAACAAAGGAGACCTGACCATGGATGTGGATCAGAACCTATTCTTTTCTTAGATAACATGAGAATTGCTCCACAGAAATCTCTCAGGTCCCTGAGATGATCTAAGTTTTATTACTCCCTGACTCCCATCTAGGGAGTTACAAAACAACTTCTTGTTGTTTTGTGAAATACACTATTTAGAAGTCGGAAAAGGTTATGCTATTTAACGATCAACATTTTAGTTCGCTGTGAAATTGCCTGTTTGTGGGGGATGAAGCGTGAATTGTGAACCACAGTGTGAAAAAATTTTACGGTCACATTGCGGCTTCCTTCATGTTGCATTGGCATCGATTTATGAAACCCCATTTTACTTAATATCAGAAAAATAATGTAATTTGTTTGAGAAAATAAGTTTGCAGTTGCGTAGCACTTTTTTTTCCTGTGATCAGGTTAGGATTTGCTCTCCAGCGTCTTCCCTATTAGCGGTTTAATATTTCAAAGCCCTGCAGTCGTTCTGAAGATTCCCGGGGTCCAGGCAGAGCTACTGCACACCTCCACCACCTCTCTGGCCTTCTCTTCTGCTGATCACTAGTCCACGTGCCCCCAGGCATCTTTCAACAATAGTATCAGATTTGCTTGTAGTTCTGAAGTAAATGTTTTCATGGTCTGTCACCTTGATTTTATTAAAGGTGTTAGGACTAACGCATTAACCAAGGTTGAAAAAACTCACATCAAGTTTCTGAAATGTTTGGAATTTATAATCACCCAACTTTTTCAGCCTTATATCAATTATTTTCACATGTGGCATATCTACAATTAATCAGAAGTTAAATAAGACACCACAGATGTCTTCCGGGACATAGTATTTCATTTTTGTGCCTTGTAGTGCTCAGATTTTAGGCAAGGCAGCTAGCTTCGGGTCGGGACTTTTTTTGTTATTTTTGGTGGAGCTTTGCCTCACTCACTCTGCTCAGGATCAAGAGTTTTCAGGATATATAATGTGAATATAAAACGTCCTCCCAGGTGATGCCAGCACAGTGATTTCACAATCTTTGTAAAAGATTCTATTTCCAGAAAACAGCAGCCTAGAAACTGACTTTATTAACTTTGCATTTACTTTCCAGGCTTTTGCAATAGAGAGGTTATCTTAGTCTTATTGTAATGCATTGTTATCTTAAACAATATTCACACAGTTTAAAAAAAAACTGCTCTAAGATAAAAAAAAGAGATGTATGTGCATTTTATGCACAGATGATTATGTACACCAGTGTGCAATTTCAGGAGATAAACTTACCTCTTATTTGCACACTGTTCCTACTCCCACCCCCCTATTAATTTTTCTTATAGGAAACATCACTTAGTAGGTAGAAACTGAACTACTTGGAAGAAATACTTTTTAACAACACAGATTCTGAGTCACTGAGCTAAGTGCAAAATTTAATTAAGTGGCAGGAGCCATCTAGTCCCCTGAAGAAGCATTCCCAGGTTGCTGATAGGTGGGTGAAACAAAACAAGTATATATTGCAGGGGACTAGTTGCGTGTGGTCTGGTAGACATTCTTTGTCATTCTTTTTGGGAACCAGTTCAGGATCTGTTTCTGTTGGCGCTTTCCTCCTGTTGTGAATATATTAGTACATTTCTCAAAGTCTCTGCAGACCTGAAAAGCTGGTAATTTAAACCCCAGGGCTATGACGGACAGTTTTCCATCAGTTCAAGAATGGGTGATGGGATTTCTGAGAAAGGAAGAGATGTGCCTCGAAGCAGAAGAAGTAGTACTCACTCATAATTAGCTGTGGATTCTTGTCTGGCTTTTAGCTTTTACCATACATGTTCAAGAAAAGTTTATCTCTGGTCTGGAAAGTTATGGGAAAAGTCTGCCTTGTGCTCAGTCCTTCAGCTGATATCTGAGCTGCAAATTTGAAAAATGAGAAATACAGAATTGTCCATAAGCCATAAAACGTCAGATCATTGTGAGAGTCCTATTCACATCTACCTTTGTGACCTGGGTTTTCCTCTCTGCATTCTGTGCTGTTTGGTAGAGTCAATTAAATGTTTCATTTCCACCCTATTACTAATACATAGTTATGTGGAAAGATTCTCTTTTATTAAATAAACTCACATAAGATAACTGTTTTCCTCAGCAATAAGGAAAAAGGAAAAAAAAAACACTATACAGATATCTAGCCGCTTAAAAACATATTTCTAACACAAAATAAAATCAAATTTTAGTTATATGCACTAACATTTCCTTTTATTAACGTCATTAGCTCGTTATTAAAAGGAAGAGTACTGTGGTGGTGTGGCTCAGTTGGTTGGGTGTTGCCCTGTGCACCAAGAGGTTGCTGGTTCAATTCTCAATCACAGCACATGGTTGGGTTGCGGGCTCAATCCTTAGTCGGGGACATACAGGAGGCAGCTGACCAGCCCTTTCACATCAATGTTTCTCTCTCCTCCCTTCCTCTCTCTCTGAAAATTGATAAATGATTATTTAACATAAACAAATAAATAAGAAGAAGAAAGCAGGGGAGTCAGAAATTGTTGAGCGTATTCAGCTGGGAAGCAGAGGCCTGTTTGCTTCACCAGAAGCTACAGCTTCACCCTCCACCCTTACCTCCACCGCCCTCTCAGGGAACCACCAGTCTGATCCCCACAGATCACTGGGGGAAGGGATAGAACAAAGGGGGAAGTAAACACATGCACAATAAAGTCAAAATGGCACAGGGGGAGGTGCTTAATCATAGAGGACCATCAGACAAACCTGGGGAAAAGATCATTGGCTAGGATCTGGAGCCAATGCAAGCCCATAAAACTTTGGGAAGCTGGTTGGTTATTTTGAAAAAGTTTCTGGTTCCTCCTAAACCTGAGAATACATAATCCCAGGTGAACCAAGAAGCTCTCTCTCTCTTGTTCATGACCGCGCTTGCCCCTTGCACTGGCCTGCTCTCTCTCTCTCTCTCTCTCTCTCTCTCTCTCTCTAGCCATATGGCCCACAGCCTGGAGGAGCCTACACACAGGCTCCAGGCGAGAGCCTGGGTACAGCAGCAAAGCAACGGATTCCAGCCAGCAACACAGGCTAAGCTCTCCAAATGCTGGACTGAAACTAAGCTTTAATATGACACAGAATCTCTATTTCTGGCCCTTATTTTTGTGGCAGAACAGACATTAAAGGGGCATCTTTTTTATTTGGCATCACAACTATCATCACCAGACCTCATCTGCTCTGGTGGGTCACCAGAAATGCTTTTCCTTGTGACACGGCAAGAACCCCACTTCCACCCACAACACATGTATGTTCTACAGTTAATTATTTGATAAACCCCAAAAATCCTGGTTCAAGTGAATGTCAACTAGTTCTCATGATATTTTTTCTAGATTTTTGTAGATTGGTATATTGAATTTTCCTGTGCACAATAATCTACACATGTAGGGGCATTATTTTTTGTGTTTGAAGAGGTAACAGCAGCAGTGAAAAGATTTCACATGGGCAAATCCTTTATTTTTCCAAAATGCCTAAGTAAAAGCAGCATGGAACATTTAGGTGTCAGTCCTGACAGTTCTCTGTATGTTCACTTATGTGAAATTTCGCACTCATTGAAATTAACTATCCACCTGAAACCATAAAACAGTACAACCACGACATAAGCCGTTCACACTGGCCACATCTGCAAATATTTTTTTTCCCAGTTTTAGTCCCATTAATGAAGATGTGATTGTTTCTCTGTGACCTTTGAGCACACTCCAAATCCTAGGAGACACGCTGCTTCTCCTCCTAACCCTACTGCACCACAGATGTTCCCATTCACACTGCGCATCTCTTATCTCACAATACTCCTGCCTCACCATTTAAGGGTAGGCTGCCCCCTCCCCCAGATTCAGGACTGAAAATGAAGCGTAAATCTTACGGGCTAATAAGCGCGGCAGTTACTTCAATAAAATGTTACTTAAAAGTCAATAGGCTGCACATGTTAAAGACATTAGAGCTGTTAACAGACCATTGTAAAGTAAGCAGAATCTTTAATAACCTGCATGCAATGGTGAACCATTCCATTTTCAGCTCAGGGCAGGCTTAGCTCTGGCACTGAAGCACCACATGCGTGGTATGAGCCACTCTTGCATTCTCAGAATTAATAATCCAACAAGGCTGGATTCCGAATGAAAATCCCAGACTTTTGAGAAGGTTTAAAAACCAGAGTGTTTTGCCTTACCCCTACCTTGAACGTATAGACTGTCAAACAGTTTGATGCTTAGCATCAAACCCAGCATCTCTAATGCCTGGATTCTAAGCCTCCAGCCCAGAGGCAGAAACAGAAGTGAAGGAAGTGAGACCTGTTAACTAGGGCCAGCTGCTGTGCTCTAGAGGAACTGGACCAAGACCTAGGGCAGGGGTGGGCAACCTTTTTGTGAGTGCGTGCCAAAACCAGCAAAATCTCTGACTCAAAATTCTTCTGCATGCCAACCCTAATTTTTTGAGAACATGTTACGCCTACTTGATATCTCTTAAGGTGTACGTATGTGAAGAACCTTGAAGAAATAATAAAATTCATTCGAGCGACAAAAACACAGTATATGATGATGAAAAATACATTTATTTTTTAATGTATACATGTACACTGATAGTCCGACAGAAAACTTTATGACTCCGTTTGATATTATCAGTGGGACTTTTGCTGCTGCATCACTGATGACAGAGATTTTACATCAGGTTTATATTTCGTGACCTTCAGAGATATGCACGAGCTACTACTTTCATCCGTCAGGCTACTCCTATTACGAGACTTAACAAAATTCATCACTGAGAACAAAGATTCACAAGCGTATGTGGATGAAACCAAAACACTGGTCGGATCTAGGAAGGCAGGGAGAGTTAAGGCAGAGGCATAGAAATTGCTCTTCCCCTCTCTCGTCAATCCATGTCTATGGTCTTTAAGATAACTTGTTATGTAAAATTATTTATTTATCTAAGATGCACCTACACTGAATTTATCTGAAAAATAAAAAAGTCGATATTAAGAAAAAAAATTGTAAATGGAAGATTATAAGAGAGGGTTTTGCGTGCCAGCAAAAGTTACTGGCATGCCAGGAAAAGTTACTGGCGTGCCATGTTTGGCACACGTGCCAGGGGTTGCCCACCCCTGCCCTAGGGGCATCCTACAAGCACATGCATTTCCAGAGACCACACTGCAAGGTCAGAGAAGGCTAATACTGGGTCATAGAGGACAGCAGCAAAATTACAATTAGCTGAAATTAGTTCCAAAGCATTTTATGCCATGTTTCTCCACAAGAGAAACAAGGCACTGGTTCTTTTGTTTAAGGAAATTCCTCCCCCCCCCCCCCCCCAGTGTCTTGAACTACAGCATTGCTTTTTTAAACAGCTACTTTGAAAGACACCTAATCCCATGGCTGTAGAACAAATAAACTGTAAGAGTGAAATGTCTTCTGACATCAGAGAGCAGTACTACCTGCCTTTCTGCTGTTTCTGGGCACTTTTCTATTTACAGAGTATATCGTTTTCTTCTAGAGAAAAAGGCAATAAGAGAAATACATTTTCTTTCTATTTCAGGTAACTTTTAAATTTGAAAAGTGAACTAAAACATTTTAAGTCTGAATTATTAAAAGAGTGAAAACATTAGAAATTCTATTCATAAAATTAACCTAATAACCTTCCTTGTGGTAATCATCTTATATCCTGATCATTATTTTTATTCATAGATGGAATTTATAGATTTTCCAAATTGTGAACTGAAAGAAAGATATCTGTCTAAAGTTGAGAAAACCATGTAAGTAAAGGCACTAATAATTTGAGTAGGGAGAAAATCAGAGATTGGGTCAAAATGACGATTATTGTCAAACAAGTATGACAACTTTATAGAATTATTTTCCATTTGCAAGTTCTGATCATCTCACCAACAAAACCATCTATATTATTGTTTCCTATATCCATTTCAGTCTTTGTCTATAGCCATAGGAGTTAAATGAATCATAATAAATGTAATTTGCACTATATTTTTTTACTTAACATTTTATCAAAATTATTTTTTATATTTCTCTACTAGTATCATCTTTATTATAATCACTTAAAATATTCCAGTGAGTTGTCAAATCCTAAATTAAGCCATTCTCTGGTTGTTGTACATTGAGGTTATTTGTCAGCTTTGGGGATAATTTATTTGAGTACCTATTCTAAAGTCAGTTTCTCAGATGGTCAATGATAAGAGGTTGAGATAAATGAATGCATTTGTACAAGTGAGGGGAGTGGGAGTTGTTCCTCCAGATCACTGAAGAGTTCTGAGGAGAAAGGTCAGGGAGGCAGAAGATTGTCAACTATGATAATTAAGAAGGAATATAGTCATAAGTGATGAGGCAATATGGCAAAAAGGGAGCATAGAGGATAAAACATGAGGAAATTCCCACAGTCACTCCAAGGTAGAATCGAGGGGGAGGAAGGAAGAGAAACCAGCAACAACAACAAAAGTAGGATAAGCGAAGAATCTTGGCATCCAACTTGGGAAATAGAGCCAGATACAGCAGTAAGAGATGAGGCGTGCCCTGGAAATTTCACAAGGGGACCAGCTCTATGCAATGACTGGGAGAGGCTCCAACAAGGCGTTGAGGGAAGGAGTTGGATGAGAGAGGGAACTGAAGGTTAGCTCTCTCTCTGAGCATTTTAGTATTTATTTAGTTGTCTAAAGCCTTTGGTCTCAGTTCATGAATAAGTAACAGCTAATTATTAGTTCCACTTCTACCTTTGACATAGAGTGTGGCCAAGGGCACCCCCTTTCCTATTTAGTTCCCTCTCTATCACAGGAAGGCAATAGCTCGGGGCACTCCCTTGGTCTATTGTGTGGGCTAATGAGTGGTTGTAAAGCATGATGTATGTGTAAAATGTTTAACACCTCTACCGAGAAAGAAAATCCTAATTGTTCACCTGAAACTGTCTCTCATACCAATTAATTCCAGTGTAGGAGATTGACAGGCGGGTTCTCCCAAATCAAGCACATGCCTATGAAGGCTGAGACAGGTGAGAGGGAGGGAAACCCCTTCTTGCCCCCAACAAAATGACAAGACTCTTTGGAGGAATTACTGCCTGCAACAGACCAGCCAACCTGCCCCTATGCTTTGCATGTAATATTTTCATAAAAGAGGTTTCTTTTTGCTCAGTTTGCCTGCTAAGAACATTTAGAGGGTAACGAGTAGCTACTGAAGCTAACCAGGGACATTTTTCCACCCAGGGAATTTTCATTATGTTCAACATTTGGAAATTTCAGCTAAAGATAATTGCAGGTAAGCGTTCACCAGCAGATGTGTTCATTTTCCATTGTAGTTCCTTAAATGGCTACTTGTACACAAAAGACCTCCTTCCTGTATATTTCAGCTCTCCAGGGTACAATTACATGAAATTATTCAGCAGCCAAGTTTGCTTTGTATCACTTGACTGGGTAAGGACACAGAGAAAGCTGTTCCCTATGGCACTGCAAGCTGCAAATCTTTTTGCTTAAATGTTTAACAGCCACATTCATCACAATCTAATAGCGAGGCCTCCCACAGACAACATAGTTCACTTGTTTCGACCCTCCTGTTAAGAGTTTACCAGAAAGACCAACTTGGGTCTAAATGTTGATTTGATATTCCAATTAACTGTGCATTGGGCCAAAATAGTCCTGAACGTTCAATGCACTAGACTGGTCAAACATAAATTAAGTTCTCTGATCACTTGCAGCTTCCCAATACCATTTACAGTTTAGATGTTCTTGCATAAAACAACAAATTGAATAACTCTAATTTAGCTTATATTTGAAAAGCATTTTACAAGTTATAAGTACACATTATAATGCTGTACATTATTTTATTTCTTCCTTAGAGTTTATTATTCTTAGGTTAATGATCAGGTAACTGATGATCAAAAAAAATCTTATTTGCTTCTGTTCTCTTTAATAATAGTATAGCATAGCTGGGCAAAGAATTTATTCCTTTAACCTACAAAACCCTGCTAGTGGTTCTTATTTACTTATTTGTATTTTTTTTTCAGTTTGACATTTATTAAATACTATGTGCCAGGCTTGAAGCAAAGCCCTTCACAAATATCATCACCGTTAAACATCAGGCAAGTGACGAATGTGATTGGGATTTATAGAAGTCCTTCAGTTATTTTCCTCCAGAATATAGTAAATGGGGATTCTGTTCTGTACGAATGATATGAGAGTGACAAATGCCCCCTCCCCCACCCAGATCTTGGCTTTAATGGAAGGAGGTTGTATTGCCTTTTGAGAGTTAAACTATAAAACTGAAAAATAATGGAAGAGCTTAGAGATATTAAAAAGAGAGACTTAAAGGAAGATAGACTGACTCCCACACCAGAGCCAGAGCAAGACCTCATTGCAGGGATTGATATGCATACATTTTAAACATGGAAGTCAACAAAGAGATTGGTCAGCCATAGATCCGCAGAAGAGGAGACTTACAGAGGTGCATATTCAGGGGAAAGGGCTGCTGGCTTTGGGATGTGACTTAGCCAGTCCCAAGACTAAGTTTACTCTTTTGGGGGTAATCATGGTTCCTTGCTACCAAACACGAATTACAAAACAAACCCCATGCCTTCTGATTCCACGGGCCCCAAGACCTCTTCTGATGCAGCGGCTTCTCTCCCAGATGCTGCAAGAGAGAACTCACAAAGCTGCTGCGGGTGCTTATGGATGTGGTTGTAAAATAATACGTTGTGCCTTGTTTCTACATCCATCTCCAAGTCCTGGGAATCTGAGTACGCTCCTGAAAGCAAACCCACCAGCAATGGTCTAGGGCTGCAGACTCAAGGACGACAGACTGTGATAAAGTCACCAAGGGAAATGACAACACTCTGCTCTCCCAAAGTCCTTTTTGTTTCTTTTTACTTCAATATGATAAAAATGTTTTTTGTTTTTTTGTTTTGTGTTTTTTTAGGGGGCGGGGGCGGGGGTGTCCATGAGAGCATTACCTTCTTCCATATAAGACTAAAGGTTATACTGGGCCATTACCAAAAATTTAAGGTGCTTTCAAGTATCTTTTTGGAAAAAAAAACTTACAAAAATGAGGTTAAAACCTTATTTTATTTAAAAACGAGGAAAAGGAATCCCAGAGAGATTAAATGACTTAATGTCATTCAGTTAATTAATATCAGAGTCAGTAGCAGACATCAAACTTCTTCTCTATGCAAGGCACTCATATTGTCCAAGGAAATACTGGGGTTGCTTTAAGCATCTTTTTTTAATCCTCACCCAAGGATATTTTTTCTATTTTTTTGAGAGAGAGTAGAAGGGAGGGAGGAGATAATTTAATCCTCACCCAAGGATATTTTTTCCATTTTTTTTGAGAGAGAGTAGAAGGGAGGGAGGAGATAGAGTGAGAGGGAAACATTGACGTGAGAGAAACATACCAATTGGAGGGCCAGGGATCAAACTTGCAACTGAGGTATATGCCCTTGACTAGGAATCAGACCCGACCTTTCAGTCCATGGGCTGAAGCTCTAACCACTTAGAACTGGCCGGGGTGCTTTAACAATTTTGAAAGACTGGGGATTTCATTTGACTCTGCATTTCCCTTGAATTACCTGCTATTTCAAACACAATTATCATTTACCCACCCTTCCATATTCCTTCTCACTTCTTGAGTATTGTAAATCCTATTATCCTTCTCCTGAAATCTCAACTTCAACTGAAAAGAGTCCCATGCTGTGAAAACACTTAGAGCCTTTAATATGCTAATGTTAGTTGTGACTCTCCAAGGAGGATATAGGATGAATGAACCCCAAGCTTGTTTGACAAATCTTTGCAAGGAGCGGAGCATCTCATTATACTGTTGAGTACACATTTCAGAAATGCTGCATGGGAATGTCATACTGCATGTGCTTTTTTTCTTTTGACATTAAATACTCTTAGCCTCAGGAAGCACATGAGCTGGGGCAATGGAGAGTTGAAAGATAACAAGAGTGGTGAGTGGAGAAAGTTAGCAGAGTCATTTAACACGCTGGCCTGTAAAACCAACCAACTAAAGTGCTATAGTATTTCTTCACACTGGTCCAGAGAGGATTCATTAATTAGTGTTTGAAAAACAGATCATTGGGGAAGGTACCACGTGAATGTGGTAATCATCAGCACCATTTACAATCACGTCAATAACATGTGGTGATGGCATGTTGACTCTGATTGTGAACAGTTGTTGCTGTTGATAAAGCTGTGAACTTTGAATCATTAAATGTGTTTGCTTTGTGGTTTTTGAAACCCCAGAGCAGATGTGATGTAGTAGAGTTAAGTTATATCTTGACTATATTCCTGGAGTCCAAAGCTAAGGAAGAAAACCATCAAAGAGTCCAGAGCACGTGACAAACAGGCTTTAACAAAGCCTCTCCCAGGAGAGCCACCATTGAGAAGTGATATGATAGGTTAGTTCAATTGTCCCATTTCTGTTTCCTGTGAAAGAGTATTTTACCAGCTCAGCTTGCAGTACATTGAAGTTCATAGCAGACTGTCAACCTTAATAAATTTCCCATTAACTTTTATTCGTTCTAAACACAAAGCACCAGAAAAATAATTTTGATGATCAAATACATTCCCAAATGACTCTTCACTCCTTAAAATGGATAGAGCAATTTGAGAATAATTTATGAAAATGGATAATCTGAAAAGTCCCCATGAGATGTCTGCCCACTCCCACTTGCCAACTATATTGTCTCACAGAAGACTTGTTTTTTCATGCCAAAAAAGGGGGAGTTAATAGAGGAAAGAACCGAAGCACAGAAATGTATCAGTCAGTCATTGAAATTAGGTATTTGGCTGGTTGGAAGAAGAAGACCTGCTATATTGTTTTGACCTCTAGCTTCTCTCTGTCCCTTGGCTGTTATCTAATTTTGATCCACTCCTCAACTTTTCTAACTAGTACCTGAATACCCCACAAATTAGGCTCCCCATCTGTTTCCAGACCCCCAAAACCTGCATGTGCAATTTTGGACCACTTGACTACCTTCTGATACTGGATTCCACTCTAACTCCCTGCTACCAGTTACATATGTCAGGCATATTCTAGCAGGGCATGCTCCAACTTATAAGAATAAATTCTGAGCTTCACTCCGTGCATTGGAGGGAAGTGGCTAAACATAGGAAGTCATGTTCTTAATGTATTTATGGGATAAAGGAAGAGAGTTGTAATAACACTGCAATAATAAAAGTTCTTTGTAATGAATATGTAGGAGGTTCCTGTGAATCTTTGATTTTGGGGGTCTTGTACATGATTATTCTAGTGGTAAGAGAAATGAGCACCCAATGTCTTCAGCAAACTTTCCAAATTTATCACATTTAGTGTCACAGGAGGAAGGGCACTTTGCAAATAGTAAATTATGGGGCTGACCATATAGTAGATAGATAATGGTGGCAAATTCCTGGGAACGGGTGGCTATTTCTGGATGCAATATTCCCATTTTAGTCCCCACTACCTTATCCCACCTTCTGCAAATGGTCTGGTGGAAATCAGAGTGGGTGAGTGAGGTTAAGGTAGAAATAGGGTATGGAGTGGAAACTTGTTAATCATTGACTTCAGTAGTTTCCAAAGAAGCCATGTTGAACTTCCCACAATGTGCAAAATGTCCTTCCATTAAAACAGTAGGCTTTCTTGAGGATGTTATAAAAGATCTCTCTACGTTTTCTCATTTTGTATTATTAGTAAGCACAATTTGGCAAAGGTCCCAAAGAAATTGTGGGAGGTGTTTCCAATGTCTCTATTGATAGGTACATGAAAGCCTCAGAACGCTTGTGGCATGATTTATAGCTAGATAGAAGAGTCTGTCCTTTACTGCTTAATGCACTCAATTGCCTGCCTATTTTGACAAAGAATTTTAACCACACTCATTTCTTTTTCTTCTTCTTCTTCTTCTTTTTTTTTTTTTTAGGATTTAGGCTTAGCTATTTGATTATCAGTTAATGTGCTACAGAGTAAGACAGTATTCAGTGCCAAGTGTTTTTACCTGCCCATTGTGTTTTTAGAGCACCTGTTTTTTGCTTTTTATTATTTTGCTTTGTCAACTCTTGCTGTCATTAGTCTTTTATCATGCTGTCAGTTTAGATTTTAATGCCCTCCTCCGCAAATCTATCCTTAATTGCTATACCTAATACATTTTGTGTTGAGAAACCTCTCTGTTTTGTCAGTTTTCTCTGAAAGGTTAAGTCACTGGACTCACTTATGAATAAGCATGAACTATAATATATGGATTCTGGGATTCCCATCACTGCTTTTCAGCAGCTTTTCAGCAGGGAGTGGAGTTCCTAGAGCTCAGCTAAATTCTAGACAGGTGAATTTATGATATACCTGAGTTCCGAATAGGTGAAGGATTCATCTACCATAGCCCTAATATGTTCCATAAAACTCTGCAATTCTAATATTTCTCTCTTCCATAGCCCTATGATATAAAATGCTCAGTGAGGGAGACTTTAAATATTTTCTAGTTTAGTTATATTCCTTTCACTCACGTCAATCTGAGTTTCCTTTTTTGGAGTATCAGGAGACTCAATTAAGGGGACATATGAGGTTCAGTGGAGGTTGGTATGTTTTTAAGTAGGAATCATCTTGTATGTTTTCTCCTGATTTCAGTTCATACTTCCTTATCATGCTTTGTCCTCTGATCTGCTTGGTTTTTCTTTGTGGCACATACCACCTGACATATTATGTATGTATTTGTTTTGTTTATTGATATAAACTCAACAGCTAGGAAAACATCTACCACATAGTGCTTCATCTTTTTGATAGTGACCTCCTCAGATTACTGATGCCACTTCTAGAATGAGCTGTCCTGTTCTGCTTTAGAGAAATTCATATTATGCATTTAATATCCATTCTTTATTGGTGTTTGGGGTACTGTAAGATTTCTACATAAATAAGATAGCCAACACATATACAGTACTTACTGTGCATGAAGCTCTTTGTAATTATTTAACCATTTAATCTTCATAACAGCTCTCTGTATAGGAGCTTCTATTAACCCAGTGTATAGATGAAGAAAATGAGGCACAAATGGGTCAGGCTACAGTGTCCTTGCACTTAATCACTAAGCAACATGGCCTAAAAGAGCATGCTGAACTGTGTAATAATTTAAATATATTTTCTTCAATTGAGCTGATATATTATATTTCTGGTTATTACTCTTATTTTTGTGGAACTACTAGAATTATCACCATTCAATGTGAATATTTGTAACAGGCAAAAGCTTTGCCAATTAATTTCAACATTCATAATTTACTGAACAATGGATGCAAATGATACCCTATTTCAGTTTCCTGGTCAAAGTAATGAATTGAAAAGGGTAAAATGTGACTTTATAATCTTAGGAACATTTTCCCAGATAAATTAATGGCGTATCTTCATTTTTGTATACTGGTATATTCTACCAACATTTTCACAATAATCCCAGAACCAATACTGAACAAAATTCCACCACATTTCTCAGCAAACTCTAGAAAGGGCCCAGCAGCAAGTATATACATAACCACATACATATGTATGTAGAAATTTACAAGCTACAATATCCAGACATCATGAGGCTCGGCTCATAATTTTCTCAACCTTGCCAGACTGTAGCAACATTTATGATCTGGAGATTTATTGATTTAGGTTTTATCCTCTCATAATAGGAAACCACCCTTTAGACCATTGACCTCCTCTTGTTATAATGAGAGTAGAATAAAGAATTATACTTATAATACCGTTCTTGGGAACAGGCAAGCTTTTAAGGTGTTATAAAAAAGTGCTGGTAATATAATGGTAGTGATTGTAACAAAGGTTATAAATAGCCATTTAACACTTGAAAATAGGAGAGCTTATAATGATTGGATTTTCCCCCTGTCTTGTTACTTGAATAACTTGACCATATTTTATATTTGTAAGTGGTTATTTAAATAATAATGGAGTAAGTATATTTCATAACATTGTACTCTAGGAAGCAAATGCTCTCAAAATACAATCAGATGTCAAAACAGGTCACTGTCTAGATTTGAATATGGACTCCTCTAGAAGGAATTTTATTAATAAGAGAGAGACAGAACCAGAGAGAGAGTATTCACCTTCATATAATGAAGATATAAAAACAACATCCTTTTAAACTTTTGTAGTAACCTTAAGAAGAAGGTGAGGAAAACAACGACACAATGTTTGAATTCTCTTGAATTTAATGTTACAGTTATACTCAGGGGCCTGGGTGTATATAAGTCACTGAACCTCTTTATGGCTCCTCTATAAAACAAAGTAGTCAAGTATTTCCTCTATCTCACAGAAATATTTTGATTACAATAAATATAAGCATCTATCATTGATAAGAAAAAATTTAAAATATTAAATATTATATTTTGCTAATATTGGACTGAGAATTTAAGATCTCTTGTGTCTACCTTCAGACCCCTAAACTAATTCAAATATAACTTTTTAAAAATTGAATCAGTATGTGTAAATTAAAGGGAAAATCAAAGGATCTGTGACATGGGTCTGATAGGGGATGGACACTCTCAGATTCACGGGAGGGTTGAGGGTTCTGAGTTTCAGCTCCCTTAGGCCATATTCTCCCAACTCACAAACCTATTCCAGCTCCAGATTCAGGGGCCTCTCCTGACCCTGTACAGAGGGGCCAGCAAGACTGGCATCTTGAGTCCATCGCAGACCTCTACCTTAGCCTGTACCTGGTAGGGAAAAAGGGGTGAAAGCCAGGTAGGACAAGTATACAAGCATTCTACTGGCTAAGACTGCTACCCACCATTTTCTCAGGTCAAAGTGGTTCCTGCATAGAATTGATTCAAATATACTTGGAGCAGCTGACATTGAGTTGAAACATATCAGACACCCAGAAAAATACTCAGAAATTTCTATTGGCTTTCTACTAAAGTTAGAGCTCAATAGAACCATATGATCCAGCTCACTTGATTATTCATTTTGGCAAACCCAAGTGGTTTGCCAGAATTACATCATGATTGCTTAGTTAGTGCTAATATGCAAATATTATGAAAGAAAGCTCATATTTTATATCATTTATAAATCTAATCATAAAGAAATATTTGAATACATGATATCCTCTTAGAAACTTAAAACTATAGCTACTATAAAAGCCCTAAAATGATTCAGACGCACTGAGTAATTTTAATAGCTCTGTTTGTTGAGAGTTCACTTTGTTTTAGGGACTCAGATATGTATCTTACATGTATCATCTTATTTAATATTTACTCATGGTGCTTAGACAGTAAATGGTGGAGCTAGAATTCTAACGAGGTAATTGGGCTCCAGAGCCAGTGCAAATAGCTACTACACTTTGCAATAGAAATACTAATGTAAGGAATACATGCAGATTGCATGTCATGCTGTAAGCTAATGATTAGACATATTCAATGAGAGTTGGATTTCTAATATTATTGAATTACATCTGCATCTAATATTATTGTATGCCACATTTAAGGTTGGCAAACTCAATACTGGTAGGACCCCATGTATGAACTGGGGAGGAAGCAGCATGTAAGCCCAGATATGAAATGTGACTAAAACATGGTAAAGGGAAGATGAAGGCAAAGAGATTATAGAAGAGAATAAATATTACAGGCATAAGGTATGTGAAGTGCAAATAGTAATATGGATTATAATATAGTCAATAATTTTATAGACTTTTACATAGTAGTCTACAATTTGTCTGCTCTCCTCTGTGTCTGTGATTATGTATCTTTTGTATTTCATATTACACATTTTTGTCATCTCCTTTTCTTGATTAGTTTTTCTCTTCTTTTAAAGATAGTTTCACCAATTTTTTAGTCATATTACCTTTGTTTTTCTTTTCTTAATATCTTTTACACTTTTTACTATTTACTGGTTTTATACTTTTATCTTAATCTTCCATTCATTTTATTTTTATGCTTCATAAAATTAAATTTATTCTGCTTAATTCTAAAATTAAATTTTTATCCTTTTAAAAATATGTATTTTATATCATTATTATTGTCTTTATTGAATTTTTTCTTAGGATATTTTAAAATTCCTTCTTTATGCTACTTCTCATTTTATCTTACTCTAATTTTAATTCAACCCAACATTCTGTGCTCATTTTGTTATTTTAACACACAGTCAACTCAAAACCTTCCTTATATATTACAGTGTATTTATTTTTAGTTATTTTTCTAATGGCTGCCAAGTATGTGGCCACAAAGAAAGTAGCGGAAGAGCCCATATCTTTTACAGAAGTGGTTGAAGTTCACTTCCCATCTTTCTCACTCCTTACCACACACCAACTTCCCCTAACGCCTCCTTTCTCCCAAAACCCAACAATTCTTCAGCCCACTGAATGTTGGCTCTTAAAACCTCACCACAGGAGTCCCAGAATGCCCATGTTTGGCTCTCTTAAAGGCTATAATTCTCCCTCTGAGGGTGTCACATTATTTCAGTAAGTTGAAATTGCTTCCTAACATCTCACATTTTGGGGGTCTTTAAGAAGCTGCAAGGTTTTAATGTCTATGATCAGTTGAAATTTGGGCAAACAGAACTACATCATTCCACAAATCAAGAGGAAATATCAGTCAAATATTGGAAAGAAACTAGATGGATACTCACTCAGGAGGGCTTGGGAGGGGGCAAGAAAGACACATTAGAGGTTCAGGTGATATAGCTATACTTGTAAACCAACCTACTTTATATCTGGGTTGATACACATTTTTAGTCAGATTATACCTTCAAATAATATACTACTTCATATGTAGTGTTAGAAATATAATTTTATAACATTTCTTTCTCCTTCTTTTGTGAATTGTTGTCTTCATTTTACTATTATATACATGCCATTATTTTTGCTCTAGACAGCTATCCTTTACAGCAAGTAAAAGTTAGAAGAGATAAATATATTTTTACTTTTATCTATTCTAATTTTATCATACTTTATTTCTTTTTGTAGATCTAAGTTATTGTTTGATATTAGATTCCTTCTGTTACATGTTTTCCTTTTTCTTGTAGTGCAAGTTGGCTAGCAATGAATTATGTTTTTGTTTGTCTGAAAAAGTCTTCATTTATCCTTTTATTCTTTGAAAGATATATTTGCTGGGTATAGAATTCTCAGTTAACAGCTTTTTCTTTCTTTCACCACTTTAAAGAGAATTCTCCATTGTTTTTCCAGCTTGCATAGTCTGCAAAAATTATCATATTTGTTCCTCTATATGCAGGGTGGGGCAAAAGTTGATTTACAGTTGTTCATATGAAAAATAATACAATAATTAATAAATAACAATATAATTATAAACTCTGTTTTATGTACTCACAACTATAAAGATCTCTTGTGTCTACCTTCAGACCCCTAAACTAATTCAAATATAACTTTTTAAAAATTGAATCAGTATGTGTAAATTAAAGGGAAAATCAAAGGATCTGTGACATGGGTCTGATAGGGGATGGACACTCTCAGATTCACGGGAGGGTTGAGGGTTCTGAGTTTCAGCTCCCTTAGGCCATATTCTCCCAACTCACAAACCTATTCCAGCTCCAGATTCAGGGGCCTCTCCTGACCCTGTACAGAGGGGCCAGCAAGACTGGCATCTTGAGTCCATCGCAGACCTCTACCTTAGCCTGTACCTGGTAGGGAAAAAGGGGTGAAAGCCAGGTAGGACAAGTATACAAGCATTCTACTGGCTAAGACTGCTACCCACCATTTTCTCAGGTCAAAGTGGTTCCTGCATAGAATTGATTCAAATATACTTGGAGCAGCTGACATTGAGTTGAAACATATCAGACACCCAGAAAAATACTCAGAAATTTCTATTGGCTTTCTACTAAAGTTAGAGCTCAATAGAACCATATGATCCAGCTCACTTGATTATTCATTTTGGCAAACCCAAGTGGTTTGCCAGAATTACATCATGATTGCTTAGTTAGTGCTAATATGCAAATATTATGAAAGAAAGCTCATATTTTATATCATTTATAAATCTAATCATAAAGAAATATTTGAATACATGATATCCTCTTAGAAACTTAAAACTATAGCTACTATAAAAGCCCTAAAATGATTCAGACGCACTGAGTAATTTTAATAGCTCTGTTTGTTGAGAGTTCACTTTGTTTTAGGGACTCAGATATGTATCTTACATGTATCATCTTATTTAATATTTACTCATGGTGCTTAGACAGTAAATGGTGGAGCTAGAATTCTAACGAGGTAATTGGGCTCCAGAGCCAGTGCAAATAGCTACTACACTTTGCAATAGAAATACTAATGTAAGGAATACATGCAGATTGCATGTCATGCTGTAAGCTAATGATTAGACATATTCAATGAGAGTTGGATTTCTAATATTATTGAATTACATCTGCATCTAATATTATTGTATGCCACATTTAAGGTTGGCAAACTCAATACTGGTAGGACCCCATGTATGAACTGGGGAGGAAGCAGCATGTAAGCCCAGATATGAAATGTGACTAAAACATGGTAAAGGGAAGATGAAGGCAAAGAGATTATAGAAGAGAATAAATATTACAGGCATAAGGTATGTGAAGTGCAAATAGTAATATGGATTATAATATAGTCAATAATTTTATAGACTTTTACATAGTAGTCTACAATTTGTCTGCTCTCCTCTGTGTCTGTGATTATGTATCTTTTGTATTTCATATTACACATTTTTGTCATCTCCTTTTCTTGATTAGTTTTTCTCTTCTTTTAAAGATAGTTTCACCAATTTTTTAGTCATATTACCTTTGTTTTTCTTTTCTTAATATCTTTTACACTTTTTACTATTTACTGGTTTTATACTTTTATCTTAATCTTCCATTCATTTTATTTTTATGCTTCATAAAATTAAATTTATTCTGCTTAATTCTAAAATTAAATTTTTATCCTTTTAAAAATATGTATTTTATATCATTATTATTGTCTTTATTGAATTTTTTCTTAGGATATTTTAAAATTCCTTCTTTATGCTACTTCTCATTTTATCTTACTCTAATTTTAATTCAACCCAACATTCTGTGCTCATTTTGTTATTTTAACACACAGTCAACTCAAAACCTTCCTTATATATTACAGTGTATTTATTTTTAGTTATTTTTCTAATGGCTGCCAAGTATGTGGCCACAAAGAAAGTAGCGGAAGAGCCCATATCTTTTACAGAAGTGGTTGAAGTTCACTTCCCATCTTTCTCACTCCTTACCACACACCAACTTCCCCTAACGCCTCCTTTCTCCCAAAACCCAACAATTCTTCAGCCCACTGAATGTTGGCTCTTAAAACCTCACCACAGGAGTCCCAGAATGCCCATGTTTGGCTCTCTTAAAGGCTATAATTCTCCCTCTGAGGGTGTCACATTATTTCAGTAAGTTGAAATTGCTTCCTAACATCTCACATTTTGGGGGTCTTTAAGAAGCTGCAAGGTTTTAATGTCTATGATCAGTTGAAATTTGGGCAAACAGAACTACATCATTCCACAAATCAAGAGGAAATATCAGTCAAATATTGGAAAGAAACTAGATGGATACTCACTCAGGAGGGCTTGGGAGGGGGCAAGAAAGACACATTAGAGGTTCAGGTGATATAGCTATACTTGTAAACCAACCTACTTTATATCTGGGTTGATACACATTTTTAGTCAGATTATACCTTCAAATAATATACTACTTCATATGTAGTGTTAGAAATATAATTTTATAACATTTCTTTCTCCTTCTTTTGTGAATTGTTGTCTTCATTTTACTATTATATACATGCCATTATTTTTGCTCTAGACAGCTATCCTTTACAGCAAGTAAAAGTTAGAAGAGATAAATATATTTTTACTTTTATCTATTCTAATTTTATCATACTTTATTTCTTTTTGTAGATCTAAGTTATTGTTTGATATTAGATTCCTTCTGTTACATGTTTTCCTTTTTCTTGTAGTGCAAGTTGGCTAGCAATGAATTATGTTTTTGTTTGTCTGAAAAAGTCTTCATTTATCCTTTTATTCTTTGAAAGATATATTTGCTGGGTATAGAATTCTCAGTTAACAGCTTTTTCTTTCTTTCACCACTTTAAAGAGAATTCTCCATTGTTTTTCCAGCTTGCATAGTCTGCAAAAATTATCATATTTGTTCCTCTATATGCAGGGTGGGGCAAAAGTTGATTTACAGTTGTTCATATGAAAAATAATACAATAATTAATAAACAACAATATAATTATAAACTCTGTTTTATGTACTCACAACTATAAACCTACTTTTGCCCCACCCTGTATAATATGTCATATCCCCTGGCTGCTTTGTTCATATGAAAAATAATACAATAATTAATAAATAACAATATAATTATAAACTCTGTTTTATGTACTCACAACTATAAACCTACTTTTGCCCCACCCTGTATAATATGTCATATTTTCCCCTGGCTGCTTTCAAGATATTTTCATTGTCTTTGCATTTCCTTCTACTTTCTCTTTATTTTGAGGCTCTGCTCATTTCTCCCTTTTGTACCAACTGAGTGATATATTTTAAAAGATGATTGTTAATACTTTAACCAGAATTGTCTTTGTTTCTTGGAGTAGTATCCTTTGAGATCTCTCTTCTGCCATACTATTAAAAATAGAAGTCAAAAGTCATTCAGTCTTCCTGTTTCTCTTCTATCTAGTCCATTTGTCTTACTAAATAAAAATACCTGATTATACTGTTAGCCTTTAGGTATGGGTAGATTTTTACACAACTTTATTCTCGATTATAAATTGTTTGAAAGATGGAATGGCTCATGTTTTAGATTCTTTATAGCCTCTGAAGGGTTTAGCATAAGATATTGTATGTAAAAGGTGGCTAATAAATAGTTCTTAAAAAATGTATTGTTGAGGCAGGCAGCATGTTCTCCCTAGGTTGGAGTGTGGGACAATAAATATAAACAATGTGAACAATCAAACATGGTAGTCATACTTCTGACAATTAATTTGCTATTTAAATTGAGTAGTAAAGATGCATTACTTTATTTTTTAATATGAAATTAATTTCTTACTTTGCAATATATCCCTTCAAAATTGTCATGAGGTCATCAGATACAGTATAAGTTAGTGGAAAGTTCACAATACTGAAGTTTGACCAACTTGGGCTTTGAATTCCAGCACTATAGTAACTAGTTAAATGACTTTGAATAAATATTTAGTCATTACTCAGTTACTCATTCAACAATATGTATTAAACATCTACCATATGCTAGATTGTGCTAGGTACATAGTTAGCATCAGCACAGACATGACCCTTATCCTCATGATGGTCACAAACAGGCAGGGAGATGAGTATTAACTAAGTAAACTAACGTTACCTATGAATACAGTGTTACTTAGGAACACAATTAGGTTTTGTTTTCATTTATTTCATTCTCTCCCTCTCAAACATTGTTTTTCTTCAACACTGTAAAAAGCATAAATGAATACACTCTAATTTCTAGCCAATTTTTCCCACTTGCAAACACAGACGATATGGGAGACTAGCAAAGGCAGCCTGTAGGATGAGGACCAGTCCTCCTGTCAAATATAATATAATCAGTCCCCATCCAGAGCAAAGAATGGGTGAGGACTGAATCTGAAAATGAAAAGGCCAAAAACTTGGATGTAGTCCACAAATATTATAGGTGCAATGGGCCATAAACTTTTACTGATGAATTACATCTAAAATTTTACATATATAAAAATAATACAGTATTGCAATTATTGAGGACCCGAGGGATATTTTATTTAATCTGAAGAACTGAGAAGGAAGCAAATGAGTCTTTTTCTTCACTGAATCTGAAGCCAGGTTTGTCTGACTTGAAAACATGGCATCTAATGTTCTTGATGACTTCTTTAAAAATGTAGCTAATTTCAGAACATTAACATTCTAAACAATAAAAAGAAGTATGATTTCACTTGTATTTTTTAGGTAGTGACCACTGTGTTAAACCCCACTTTTAAAGTCTAGTATCAATGTTTTTGTAGATTAAGGCTTTGGAGATTTTTTTAATGCTATTTAAATCATTTATAAGACTAGAAAAAATGACATTTAACAATTTCATCATTATTTTAGGTTTGTTTATATTGCTTTTGGGGAAATCCTTTGCTCAAGACATTTTCAGTGACTTGAATATATTAATTTATGTAGTTAAATGACTCAAACTTTTCAAAATAGTGACAGACTTCATTCAGCAAACATTCTTCTTATTAATTTAGCAGGCCTTATGGGATGTTTATTAATTTAATAGCCACTTGTCTATATAAAGAATTGGTTAGAGTTCCCTTTTCTCCCAAGCTTTAAATAGAACTTTAAATAATGATTTTTTTCCCAGTCAAACTTAATATAGTATTTTCTTTTTTTAAAATATGTTTTATTGATTTTCTAGAGAGAGGAAGGGAGAGGGATAGAGAGCTAGAAACATCGATGAGAGAGAGAGAAACATCGATCAGCCGCCTCCTGCATGCCCCCCACTGGGGATGTGCCTGCAACCAAGGTACATGCCCTTGACCGGAATCGAACCTGGGACCCTTAAATCCGCAGGCCGACACTCTATCCACTGAGCCAAACCGGTTCTGGCGTATTTTGACGTCTTTAAAGCATAGACTGTTCCCAGTTTCTGGGTTGCTCATTGATAGCTCAAACATTGTCACACAGATTCAATCAACATGGACTTATTATGCAATTTGAAACTCTTCTTATATCTCACAAATGATGGCAAGAGAGGACCAACAATTACCATAAAGGGATAGGCCCAGGAACCTATGAACTTCCAAGGTCAGACATACTCAGAAAACAGTTGCCTAACTCTGGGTCTGCCTGAGGAGTAATTATTTTGACAGATTAAAAAATAAAAAAGAGTAACACTTGCTCCACTGTGCAGTCTGCAGAGCCACAATAGCAGATAGTGGTTAAGGTCATGATGCCCTGTTTATCCTTTAATCCAGAAGTCCCACTCAAATTGGAAGAAAAAAAAAATATATATATATTTTTCATATATATATATATATATAATCATGAGATATCTCATGATATAGAGACCAGCCTGAGAGAAGTGTACAATCCTTAGAATCATAATAATGATAGAGCCATTTATGCTAAATGCTTACATGTGTGCATATCTTTTAATTTTCACAATAGCCCTCCAACATAAATACTACAATTTCATAAATAAGGGTACTGAGTCAAACAAAAGGTAAGTTAATTGCCCAAGATTTTACAACTAGTAAATTAGATTTAAATCCATTACCTAACTCCAGAGGATGAGGCTTAAGGTACTATGTTTTAGTTCCTTTCACACACTCATTAATTCAATGAATTAACAAATATTTACTGTATTAGTTATTGTAATAACTAGAGGCCCGGTGCACAAAAATTTGTGCACTCGGCGGGGAGGGGGGGTCCCTCAGCCTGGCCTGTGCCCTCTCGCAGTCTGGGACCCCTCAGGAGATAACAACCTGCTGGCTTAGGCCTGCTCCTGGGTGGCAGAGGGCAGGCCCAATCCCTAGGTGCAGCCCCTGGTCGGGCTCAGAGCAGGGCTGATTGGGGAGTTGGGGCGCCGCCCCCTGTCATGCACAGAGCAGGGCGGATTGGGAGGTTGCGATGCCACCCTCAGTCACGCTCAGGGTAGGGCCGATTGGGGGGTTGGGGCACCGCCCCCTATCACACTCAAGGCAGGGTCGATGGGGAGGTTGCAGCACCACCCCCTGTCA